>NC_064214.1:3324384-3626557 GCF_023101765.2 Spodoptera frugiperda | reverse complement strand
CGGTTACGTTGGAAGAAGTAAATGATGGTACGAACATAGTTTGGGATAGTTCTCGTCAGTTCCTGGGAGGCCTATGTTGCAGCAATATTGAGCAATGGGTGTCTTGTGGCTGATAAACATGATGATGATGATACGTTGTAAATATATCGAATGTAGTAACTGTTATGATCATTTACATTCGAGATGTTCCAACAATTGTTCAAGATCTCTCTCTTCTCATCGTATTTTTTATGTTATTGGATGACAAACGATATTCCGAAATAAGTTCTTTTTGTATTTATCAAATATTTTTAAACTTTGTTTATACCTGAGTATAAAGGTTTGCAACTTTTGGGTGACCCTTTTATGAAGTAAATACCGACAATCTAAATATATATTTTCAAACACCCCACATTATAAAATGTATTAATAATATCCATTACACATAATCGTGTATAACTTAATTTCCATTATCTATCCATACAATGTTAAAGTCAAAGATAAAAAGCACTTCACTAAATGGATAGTCAGATTCCATCGCGTCTATGATCTTGCGTACCTCGGGGTCTTTTAATTGATTCTTCCGGACTTCACTTGGCCTACGTGTATATCTATCACAGTGAGATACAAGTCACAGTCGGTTTCGGGAGGTGAAGCAATAGGCTCTTGGTCGTCACTTACTTTGATTTTATGCGTAGCAAGGTCTAACGGTGGTTCCACGGCAGCAAACTGGGGTGATCTCCTCTTTAAAAAGGTTTCGAGTACTTCTCTGTGCTCTGGTAATACCATATTACCCTCGTCAGCACGCAGGGACACCTGCGTTCTGTTCGAAGATGTTGGTTTGCATCAGTTCGGCGATATTTAAAACGACAGATCGCACAAATGGATTGGGTTGCGGCGCGTGATTGTCACTCACGTCCACAAACTCCTGGCTTCCAGCACCTCCGGTTCCCGAGAAGTACCGGTGGTACCGGCGTTAGGTGACGACCGCAACGTCTCCACTAGGCATCTATTAGTTTCCGCTTGCATTTTGACAAAAGATTCCATAATGTTCAACCGCTACAGCTGTTATATACAATCAGAAACAAAACTTACTGCGTACTACGTACGGTAGAAAATTGAAAGACTTATTTAACTACTTCAAAATGTTATTTTAATGTCAAATGTAATGTTCTTATATTAAACCATACACAATTTTCTTAACCGACCGAAAAAATATTATTATTTTAATAATTAGAAATAGTAGCCTGAACCAAACAAACAGTAATAGATTTATTAGAACACTATTATATTTTTCGTGCTAGGGCTGTTCTTACCTTTAAAGTCTGTCCGAGCATAAAGGAAGGAATAGATAGGGACGCGACCCTGGCCTCCCGAGCGGCTGCAAGAACTTTCCTCATATCCCTCCGTTTTTGCAGTGTCCCCGTCAACCTTCGAGCTGAGGAAGTTGCGATCACCACTGTCTTGCAGGGGTGGTCGTAACTCCCACAGCTCTCCTATCCTACAGACCCACAATTCCCTACTAATTACCCCATTCCCTTTTCCTTTCATAAAAATATCATACAGGGCTGAATGAGGGGATTAAAGATCTTATTACCCCAGGAGGGTACCGGCTCCACCGGAGAATCCCTCCCTGAGCATGAGTGCTCAGGCAGCCCCGTCGTATCTGGGGGGGGCAAAATTCCCAACGGCGACGTGCTCTGCCACACGTCACGTCTTGTCTCCCCGTGCGTAGGCAGAAAGCGGGCTGAGGATTGCCTTTTTGCCACACTGAATGTGTGTGGAGGTGTAGAAGGCAAAATGGTAGAGATATGTGAGATGATGAACATGAGAAAGATTGATGTGTTAGGAGTGAGTGAGACTAAAAGAAAGGATGGTGTAGCTACCACCCATGGCCAATACTTTGCGTACTGGTCTAGTGTGGCAAGTTCCCAGAGGGGCAGCCAGGGGGTGGGAGTTATACTATCTGAATGAATGAATGTGTGAAAGGGTATAAATGTGTTAATCCCAGAATACTGTGGATTCGCCTCAAAATGGGCTTGACCAAATTATTTATAGTCAGTGCCTACGCCCCAGACATGTCAAAGCCAGTTGGGGTGAGGGAAGAATTCTGGGATAACTTGAGAGATTTACTGAATGAATGTAAAGAGAATGAAAGAATAATTATGCTAGGGGATTTTAATGGATAGGTTGGGGTGGCACGCGATGGGTACGAAAGAGTTTTAGGGCGATTTGGAGATGAAAGAGTGAATGAGAATGGGGAATGTCTTCTGGGTATATGTGTCGAGAAAAAAACTTCTTGTGACCAATACAATATTTAGTCACAAGAAAATCCACATGTATACGTGGCAGAGACATACAGAAAGGAGTATGATTGATTTCGTGATTGTAGATGAACGATTGAGGACGAAAATTAAAGATTCCAGGGTGTACCGTGGTACGAATGTCGGTAGTGACCACTTCCTCGTTATAGCTAGAATAGCGAGACTGGCGATGAAGTGGAGACATCGGCCACGGATAAGGGTGCCTGGAATTGAGAGAGTGAGAGTGGAACGATTGAGAGAAGAGAAAGCCTGTGATGAGTATAGAAAATTATTAAATGAAAGGACTAGAGAGCTACTGGAAGGTGAGGAATGG
This sequence comes from Spodoptera frugiperda, assembly GCF_023101765.2. Lineage (NCBI taxonomy): Eukaryota > Metazoa > Arthropoda > Insecta > Lepidoptera > Noctuidae > Spodoptera > Spodoptera frugiperda. Next base: position 3,623,941 of record NC_064214.1, on the reverse strand, counting down.
AATATAGAAGAATTTTGGAAGGAATTGAAGGACGCAATGATCGCAGTAGCTACACAAGTATGTGGTGTAAGCAAGAGAAAGAACCCTGGAAGCAAAAGAAATGAATGGTGGGATGATGAAGTGAAAGAGGTGATAGAGCAAAAGAAGGAAGCTTGGCTCGATCTATTAGCGTCAAAAGCAAATAGAAGAATGCTAGATAGTATGAAAGAGAAGTACATTCGTTGCAAAAAGAGAGTAAAAGAGTTAGTTAGCAAGAAGAAAAAGGAATACAAGGAAAAGATTGAAAGAAAATTCTCGCAGAACTTTCGAGCCAACGCTAAATTATTCTGGCATCTTTTTTTTTTTTATCTGGTTAGAACTGCCAGAGGCAAAGTTGGAGACTCGAAAGTAGGTATGATAAGAGACAGAAACGGGAGTGTGATTGGTGAAAGTAAGGATGTTTTAAAGCAGTGGAAGGAATATTTTGAGAATCTATTTGAAAGGGATAATTCGAAAGATGACGAAGGAAACGAGGGTAATGAATGTGCTAGTGTGGAAGAAATAAAGATAGATGAAATTATGAGTGCTATTAAGAGTTTGAAAGTAGGTAAAGCAGCGGGATATGATAGGATAACTACTGAAATGCTAATAGGAGGCGGAGGTGTGATTGCAAGCCTGCTGTACCTACTTTTTAATAAGTGTTGGCTCTCAAAAGATCTCTCTATTCTCATCGTATTTTTTAAGTTTTTGGACTAAGTTATGGTTATTATTACGATATTTCGCAATAAGTTCTTTTTGTATTTAACAAATGTTTTTAAACTTTATTTATACCTGAGTATAAAGTTTTGCAACTTTTGGGTGACCCTTTTATGAAGTAAATACCAACAATCTGAATATTTAATTTCAAACACCCCACATTATAAAATTTATTAATAATATCCATTACACATAGTCATGTATAACTTAATTTCCATTATCTGTCCATACAATGTTAAAGTTAAAGATAAAAAGCAGTCGTTGTTTTGCGGAAGCAAAACGCATATAATTTTGAAATTTAACCGCGCATCCACACCGCAGTTACTGTTTGTTGATGGACGTTTCTAAGTGTTACTCTGCAACAGCCGACAACCAAGTTAATAATATAAAGTAATTAAGCCACATAAGTTACAGATTGTTACCTTATGTTATGTTGCATTTTGTTGCTCCACAAAAGTTAACTGCGGTGTGGATACACGGTAAGGCGATTAAGAATATCGGTGAATAGGTAACAAATATTATTTTAATAAATCTATAATAATAGTACTTTTTCAACTTTGTTATTCTTAATTTTTTATGCTCATTGTATACTTTTATGCATATAAGTGGGAAACAAAATCTTAAGTTATGTATGTCTATACATATAGATACTAAATCTATACAATAAGCTAAGTATATAAACTAAAACATATAACCTAAGCAATTCTAGGTAAATATATATTAAGGTTCTTTTTGTCATGTAGACTAAAATCTTGCTACACATATAATTTACTCATTTGTTTTGTATCCACAGAGAAGAAACAAGAACTGCAGTTATGGGTCGACCGATATGGGTATTCTGAAAACATGAAATATAGAATCACGTCGAAGACGTGAAATAAATCCAAAGATGATTTCATTGTGTAGCCACTAGTACCCTATTGTGCCTGAACGCAAGGCGGATTCGAGTTATTTCCAATACTTTATTCTCCACGCGCGTGACAACGCGTGCCTAATTTTCAATCTGTGATATCACCTTCATTCTGCTGGCTGCGTATTGCAGCAAGTCGGCACTAATCTTAAGAATTACAAAAATCTGTAATAGCTCATCGATAAAGGAAACCCGATGTCATTTTGGCTACAATAAAACATTAGATAAGTTGGATGACGGTGAGACGTAAAATATTGTGGTCCAGAAACATGTGCGGTCTAATAGGACTGACTTTTCTGATAGTGAACGAATTATTTAATTATTTAGCAGATAATTGCTAGCCTTATTAATATAGCGACAACATTAATAATTGTTGAACAAGGTGAACCAAAACATTTAGTAGTAACTGAAAATATGTTGTCGAAATTTGCATTTTTGTATACTACTAGGAACATAGAAAGGTCTAGAGGAAACGGAAAAGTGATGTTATTGTCATCCTATTGTTTTACGTGTCTGTTTGATTACTCATTAAACATGATTGCCTTCTTATTTCTTTAAAAAATAAATTATTTGTAAAAAACATATTATTTTATTTACAATCTGAACTTTTTGTAGTTAAGAAAAAAGAAGTTTCGTCGAAACTTCGCAAATTTCTTACCACATACTACATTTATTGCGAACTTTCGTGAATAAATATGAACGAATGAAATGAAACTTATGACGGGATATTTACCATGTTTATTCACTTCGATGGATTGCGATATTTCGGCACTGTTGCAAGCGCCATGATCACGTCATGATGATTATCATCATCATCATCCGTGAATAAACATAGTAAATATCCCGTCATAAGTTCTAATAATAGTGTTAGTGACTATGTCTGTTTAAAAACTTATATGAATAAAATGAAGATAAATACATAGGTTTTGATTTTAAATTAAAAATAAAACGTTATTTTAAGTAATTTCATTAGTAAATCAATAAAACCTACGGCCGAAAATTAAACGAAACTTCGGATTCGAGAACCGGAGTAGGCTCCCCAGATTTCATTATACAGGAAACAAAAAAAAACGAATCAAAGAAGATCAACATAGTAAAGAGTAAAGAAAAAATAATTCTTTTAGCTGGACTGGAAACCAATGTAATGTGTGCGTAATGGACAAATGTTTTTATGCAAATACGTATTAAATTACCCACACGTGTATATTGCATAACGCTGTAAATGATTGTTGTGTCCATATGTGGCCTGCTAACTAATTAGCTTGACCGAATGTACTTTCTATTTTCTAAAACTATTTACACTACTGAGATACGGTGAGGGAAGAATTGTGAAGAGACCGAGACATTTCAACTTCCCCTTGAGCAAGCATTGTGATTAATGCTCATTTCTTGAGAAGGACTAAGTAAGGATATGTGTCGGAGATAAGGTGTGGGCGATACTCTTCGTCACTCATAAGTAGCGGAATGTGTAGGCAGCAATAAAACAATAAAATCTTGAAATGATTGTTTATTTTCGTAAATTGCACTGTTACTATACCGTACATAATTATCTACTGATGGGGCCGACATTTCCTACCTACTACTCTGAGAAGAAATGCCGAAACAAACTCAGAGGTCTCAGTCTTTCATAGTGGAAACATGGTTTACATCAAAGATAAGTCAACTCTAATTGTAATAATGTTCACTTTACTAAATGACAAATTCACAACACCCATTCTTATGATTGCAATCACTGATCACTGATCGACTGACAGTATTTCCAGTAAGTAGTCGTGCGCTCGGAATCTAAGACAAGAGTGAGTGCTGTCGTGCAATGTTTATTCGTCCACGTCCGTCGTTTATAGTCGGGAGTTGATTGCCGATGCTTGTCGGCATAAATCTTTCGAGCCTTTTGGGTTTTCTCGTGAACATCACGAACCACCAAAAGTACGGACGATATCTTCTTAACGCCCCACACTAATTTGCACACTACATACACTTCACTAAATGGATCGTCACATTCCATCCACCACACATTCCATGGTGTGACATCAGCATTAGTACTAAATTTGCGCCTAACAGTTCTCGAGAAGTACCGGTGAACGGCGTTAGGTAACGACCGCAGTGTCTCCACTAGGCACCTATTAGTTTCCGCTTGCATTTTGACGAAAGATTCTATAATGTTCAAGGTGATTCAAGGAACCGCTGTTATAAAACTTACTGCGTACTACGTACGGTAGAAGATTGAAAGACTTATTTAACTACTTCAAAATGTTATTTTAATGTAAAATGTAATATTCTTATATTAAACCATACACAATTTTCATAACCGACCGAAAAAATATTATTATTTTAATAATTAAAAATAGTAGCCTGAACCAAACAAACAGTAATAGATTTTTTTTAACACTATTATATTTTTAACGCAGACGGCTTGGTATCTGTTGAGATAGAACGGTTAAAGCATTAACTGCCGAAAGAAACTGTTGAAGGCAAATCCTCCGCTAAGCGTCGGACACCAGTGACCGACATGGCGCTAATGAGTGATGCAATAATTTAATTGGCGAATTTTAACATTTAACTCAACAGTAAATTTTAAAAATTGAATATAGGGCAATCCGACACGTGAGCAGATAGTTTAGAATAGTGCCTATTCATTATTATTTTTTTAAACCATTCGTTAAGTCACTTCAAGCCTTGCGTAATAAATAAGATTTAATATCTCGTAAAAAATGTGAGATGGTGTTATTATGGAATCTACGTTTAGTGTCTATGTTTTTCAGGAGATAACTTATTAAAAACACTTTAATTAGCTTGCTTAGATTTTATTCATAGAAAATGTTGTAGAGTATAAAATATGCAAAAAAAATAAAGTATAAATTATTTTCACATTGTCTTGTTTAAATTCATTTTAATTATTGTGGTCTTCAGGTTAAATTATCTCAGTGATTGTCTGGATTCCAAATGTTTGTTGAATGTAGCTGAGCATCCGGCAGCCCAAGGCCAGTCGCAAACCTGGAGAAAAGAAAATATTACGTTATTAATAAAAAAAAAATAACATACAATTTTTACCAACAACAAGAAATAAGTGTTATATCTAGAAATAAGCTTATTATTTTTATTGTAACTTTCGTGAGACATACTAAATTAATTATCATGTTAACATAATTAAATAAGCTCATTCTCATTGTTACTTCATAATTTTAACGTTAATATCTTTAAGTACTTTATAGGTGGAGATGGTTGTTCCCCTTTTTAGGGAGCCGTAGCCAAATGGCAAAAAAACGTAACCCTTATAGATTCGTCATGTCTGTCTGTCCGTCCGTCCGTATGTCACAGCTATTTATTTCCGAAACTGGCTTACATAGTTGAAACTTTGTAAGTTGATGTATTCTGGTAGCCGCTATTCGAATATTAAATAAAAAATAATAAAATAAAAAACTGATTCCAAAAAATTTTTTTTTTTTCATCTAACCTAACCGTGATGGGTGACTATGGATAGGGCTTTAAAAAAGACATTAAGGTTCCTAAAACCATTTTTCGTCAAAATCAATCGTTTGATAGATAGACACTCCCAAAGTGGAAAAATGTGTGCCCCCCCCCCCCTCTAACTTTTAAAATAAAGGAGTGAGAAAACTAAAAAAAAAATATGTTGTAGATTTCAAAAAAACTTTCAACGAAAATTGATTTGAACGAGATATCATTACTAGTTTTTAAGAAATAATATATTTTCAAAAAACGCAAATATAACTTTGGCGTTCATACAAACAATATGTAAAACCAAGTTATTTTATAACTTTTATATTATTTCATCTACTTGCTGCTACGCTACTGCGGGAATCGACTCTGTTACACGTTGCGCGGAATATGCATATACAACGAGTATCAATATTGCGGTCATATTTTCATTGAAATAAAAATAAGTCATCTGCCTTCTCAGGTGAAGTCCTTACTTCACCTGTAAGTTGAAATAAAGACAAATGTCTCCTTTGTTCACTTGGGTGATATTATCCAAGCTTTTAGTGTAAACAATGTGAAATAAACCACGCTCGGAGCTCTCTTTCAATACTATGTCAGGAGTCTCATTATAGAGCGAACCTTTTGTCATACATCTGAAGCGACGTTAATTTCTGTGAGAATATTCGAATCAAAAAACATAAGCCCGTATCATTATGCAAAAAAGTGAATGTGAGTATCTAAATTTGACTTACCTGAAGCTTTCTGTTGAAATGTAAAGTAGGTGGACAGTTCCTCATTACCCGTCCTCCCCAGACGCAGTAGTAGAAGGCGTTACAGTCAGTTTGGTGAGGCAGCAGCCAGTGGATACGAGGGTTCGCAGGGCATCCATTGGGCAAGAACTCGTCAGGTATTTCAATTGGAGGTACGGTGGAGGTGGTGGTGGTGGTGGTGGAGTTACTCACCACAGGAATATTACGGCCCTCACAATTTACGTTTTCTGGCCAGTCACAGATCATTGTTTTCTTGTTAAAGAAAAGGCCTGACGGGCAATTCATCTCAACGCCCTCGCCCTCGCCCCTACATAAAAAGAATTTGTCGCAATCTTTATGTTTGAGCAGCACTGGAACGTCCCCGTTGGCTTCCTGTTCTTTCGGGCATTCTTCTAATTGGGCCCGCCCAACGGCCGCGTACAAGATGACCAATGATGCAATTATTCCTAAAAATATAAACAACTTTAATCCAAATATATAAAACAAAGACAAGTTTGTTTCAACAATTATAACTCGACATCTGTGGGACCAATTTTCATGTTATTTGATTTGTTGGATTTTTCTTCTTCTCGAATAGTAGAATACATCTTAAAAACAATAAATCTCGACGAGTACATAATTATGAGAGAGATATATATACGTTTAGTGTATTAAGTTCATCAAAACTTAAATTAACTAAAAGGTGATACAACATTCATTGACTGTTAGGCGGTACAAAGTTCGCCGGGTCACCTAGTAAAATAATAAGTGAATAAAAATACTTATCCATTTCAAAAATGCCTTGAATATTTTTTTGTTTAATATCGAACCGGTCGCAAAATTTAATTATTTCACTGTCACTTACCTTTCATTGTGAGTTGCAGATCCAATTGAATACTCCAGCACCACTTCTAATGACATTTATACCTTAACCAAAGTAGGAAACAATGTTCCTTTAATCTATTACATGATCAATTAATGTATCACAACATTTTGTCATCAAAATTGCAACAGAAATATACAGGGCGTCCTAAATATAACTTGAAAGTTTTGAGTCCCCATGCAAATTTTAAGTCCCATTCGTTATTTCCTATGAAAGGAGAGAGAAGAAAATTAGACCGCTCTGTATTCCGCTATATAAATATGCAAGAAAAGTAAATTAAGTCTTCCAAACAAAATATTCATTACAACAATAAATCCAGTTTGTACACGGTTACGTTGGAAGAAGTAAATGATGGTACGAACATAGTTTGGGATAGTTCTCGTCAGTTCCTGGGAGGCCTATGTTGCAGCAATATTGAGCAATGGGTGTCTTGTGGCTGATAAACATGATGATGATGATACGTTGTAAATATATCGAATGTAGTAACTGTTATGATCATTTACATTCGAGATGTTCCAACAATTGTTCAAGATCTCTCTCTTCTCATCGTATTTTTTATGTTATTGGATGACAAACGATATTCCGCAATAAGTTCTTTTTGTATTTATCAAATATTTTTAAACTTTGTTTATACCTGAGTATAAAGGTTTGCAACTTTTGGGTGACCCTTTTATGAAGTAAATACCGACAATCTAAATATATATTTTCAAACACCCCACATTATAAAATGTATTAATAATATCCATTACACATAATCGTGTATAACTTAATTTCCATTATCTATCCATACAATGTTAAAGTCAAAGATAAAAAGCACTTCACTAAATGGATAGTCAGATTCCATCGCGTCTATGATCTTGCGTACCTCGGGGTCTTTTAATTGATTCTTCCGGACTTCACTTGGCCTACGTGTATATCTATCACAGTGAGATACAAGTCACAGTCGGTTTCGGGAGGTGAAGCAATAGGCTCTTGGTCGTCACTTACTTTGATTTTATGCGTAGCAAGGTCTAACGGTGGTTCCACGGCAGCAAACTGGGGTGATCTCCTCTTTAAAAAGGTTTCGAGTACTTCTCTGTGCTCTGGTAATACCATATTACCCTCGTCAGCACGCAGGGACACCTGCGTTCTGTTCGAAGATGTTGGTTTGCATCAGTTCGGCGATATTTAAAACGACAGATCGCACAAATGGATTGGGTTGCGGCGCGTGATTGTCACTCACGTCCACAAACTCCTGGCTTCCAGCACCTCCGGTTCCCGAGAAGTACCGGTGGTACCGGCGTTAGGTGACGACCGCAACGTCTCCACTAGGCATCTATTAGTTTCCGCTTGCATTTTGACAAAAGATTCCATAATGTTCAACCGCTACAGCTGTTATATACAATCAGAAACAAAACTTACTGCGTACTACGTACGGTAGAAAATTGAAAGACTTATTTAACTACTTCAAAATGTTATTTTAATGTCAAATGTAATGTTCTTATATTAAACCATACACAATTTTCTTAACCGACCGAAAAAATATTATTATTTTAATAATTAGAAATAGTAGCCTGAACCAAACAAACAGTAATAGATTTATTAGAACACTATTATATTTTTCGTGCTAGGGCTGTTCTTACCTTTAAAGTCTGTCCGAGCATAAAGGAAGGAATAGATAGGGACGCGACCCTGGCCTCCCGAGCGGCTGCAAGAACTTTCCTCATATCCCTCCGTTTTTGCAGTGTCCCCGTCAACCTTCGAGCTGAGGAAGTTGCGATCACCACTGTCTTGCAGGGGTGGTCGTAACTCCCACAGCTCTCCTATCCTACAGACCCACAATTCCCTACTAATTACCCCATTCCCTTTTCCTTTCATAAAAATATCATACAGGGCTGAATGAGGGGATTAAAGATCTTATTACCCCAGGAGGGTACCGGCTCCACCGGAGAATCCCTCCCTGAGCATGAGTGCTCAGGCAGCCCAGTCGTATCTGGAGGGGGCAAAATTCCCAACGGCGACGTGCTCTGCCACACGTCACGTCTTGTCTCCCCGTGCGTAGGCAGAAAGCGGACTGAGGATTGCCTTTTTGCCACACTGAATGTGTGTGGAGGTGTAGAAGGCAAAATGGTAGAGATATGTGAGATGATGAACATGAGAAAGATTGATGTGTTAGGAGTGAGTGAGACTAAAAGAAAGGATGGTGTAGCTACCACCCATGGCCAATACTTTGCGTACTGGTCTAGTGTGGCAAGTTCCCAGAGGGGCAGCCAGGGGGTGGGAGTTATACTATCTGAAAGAATGAATGAATGTGTGAAAGGGTATAAATGTGTTAATCCCAGAATACTGTGGATTCGCCTCAAAATGGGCTTGACCAAATTATTTATAGTCAGTGCCTACGCCCCAGACATGTCAAAGCCAGTTGGGGTGAGGGAAGAATTCTGGGATAACTTGAGAGATTTACTGAATGAATGTAAAGAGAATGAAAGAATAATTATGCTAGGGGATTTTAATGGATAGGTTGGGGTGGCACGCGATGGGTACGAAAGAGTTTTAGGGCGATTTGGAGATGAAAGAGTGAATGAGAATGGGGAATGTCTTCTGGGTATATGTGTCGAGAAAAAACTTCTTGTGACCAATACAATATTTAGTCACAAGAAAATCCACATGTATACGTGGCAGAGACATACAGAAAGGAGTATGATTGATTTCGTGATTGTAGATGAACGATTGAGGACGAAAATTAAAGATTCCAGGGTGTACCGTGGTACGAATGTCGGTAGTGACCACTTCCTCGTTATAGCTAGAATAGCGAGACTGGCGATGAAGTGGAGACATCGGCCACGGATAAGGGTGCCTAGAATTGAGAGAGTGAGAGTGGAACGATTGAGAGAAGAGAAAGCCTGTGATGAGTATAGAAAATTATTAAATGAAAGGACTAGAGAGCTACTGGAAGGTGAGGAATGGAAAATAGAAGAATTTTGGAAGGAATTGAAGGACGCAATGATCGCAGTAGCTACACAAGTATGTGGTGTAAGTAAGATAAAGAACCCTGGAAGCAAAAGAAATGAATGGTGGGATGATGAAGTGAAAGAGGTGATAGAGCAAAAGAAGGAAGCTTGGCTCGATCTATTAGCGTCAAAAGCAAATAGAAGAATGCTAGATAGTATGAAAGAGAAGTACATTCGTTGCAAAAAGAGAGTAAAAGAGTTAGTTAGCAAGAAGAAAAAGGAATACAAGGAAAAGATTGAAAGAAAATTCTCGCAGAACTTTCGAGCCAACGCTAAATTATTCTGGCATCTTTTTTTTTATCTGGTTAGAACTGCCAGAGGCAAAGTTGGAGACTCGAAAGTAGGTATGATAAGAGACAGAAACGGGAGTGTGATTGGTGAAAGTAAGGATGTTTTAAAGCAGTGGAAGGAATATTTTGAGAATCTATTTGAAAGGGATAATTCGAAAGATGACGAAGGAAACGAGGGTAATGAATGTGCTAGTGTGGAAGAAATAAAGATAGATGAAATTATGAGTGCTATTAAGAGTTTGAAAGTAGGTAAAGCAGCGGGATATGATAGGATAACTACTGAAATGCTAATAGGAGGCGGAGGTGTGATTGCAAGCCTGCTGTACCTACTTTTTAATAAGTGTTGGCGATCCGGTTGTGTGCCGGGAGACTGGGCCAAGGCCGTAATTGTGCCACTTTATAAAGGAAAAGGATCACAGCAGGAGTGCAAAAATTATCGCGGTATAAGCCTCCTAAGCGTAGTAGGAAAGTTGTATGCCAAGATATTGATTGAAAGAGTGATAGATGTGACTGAGAAGAAAATCTGGGATGTGCAAGCGGGATTTCGAAAGGGAATGGGATGTACGGATCAAGTCTTTTCGTTAAGGTGCATTTCAGAGAAAGCCCTATCAAGACACCAAAGGGTTTTCTGTGCCTTTATTGACCTCGAAAAGGCTTACGATAAAGTGATGAGGGATGAATTATGGTCGGCTCTGTATGGCCGTGTATGGGGTGGATAGCCACCGATTCGGGCACTTAAATTCTTATATAAGGACTCGAGTGCCTCTGTCAGGACAAATGGGGACTACACGGAGTGGTTTGGCATTAATCGGGGTGTTAGACAGGGCTGTGTAGCATCTCCTTGGCTGTTCAACTTATTCATGGACAGTTGTTTGAACGATTTGAAAGTAGGTGAGTGTGGGTTAAGAATGAGTGACACAGTGATCAAAACATTGTTGTACGCCGACGACCAGGTACTTATTGCCTCATCGGCCGAAGAACTACAACGAATGATCACTGTGATGAATGATGCTTTTGAAAGGAAAGGTATGAAAGTCAATGTAAACAAGACGAAAGTGTTGGTGATAGAAAGGAATGAATTAGTAACAAAATGCCAGGTAATGATAGGTGATGAAAAATTGGAACAAGTGAATGAGTTTGTTAACCTAGGGTCTTTATTTACGAGAGATGGAAAGTGTGAGGGAGATATTGAAAGGAGAGTGAAAGCGGGAAATAGTGTCAATGGTGCTTTACACTCTGTAATGTCGAGTAAAATTATATCCAGCAAAGCTCGACTTGCGGTAATACAGCGTGTACTAGCACCTACACTTATGTATGGTAGTGAATCATAGGTGTGGCAGAAGAAGCATGAAAGCAGGATTAATGCGGTGGAAATGAGAGCCTTGAGAAGTATGTGTGGAATAAAACTGAGTGATCGAGTGAAAAATAGTGTTGTTAGAGAAAAGTGTGGTTTGAAAGACGATGTAGTGACAAGGATTGAAAAGGGAATGTTACGATGGTTTGGACATGTAGAAAGGATGGATGAAAACAGATTTATGAAAGAAGTATACAAGGCGAATATGAGTGAGACCGTCGGTAGGGGGCGCCCCAGACGGACATATAGCGACCAGATTGGCGATATATTAAAAAAGGGCCAAATTAAAAGTACTTTTAACCGACGAGCATGCATGAAAAGACTGATGACTGTTGATGAAGCGAAAGAAGTGTCTAAGAACCGTGGCAATTGGCGTTCTATTGTCTCTGCCTACCCCCATGGGAGACAGGCGGGAGGTTATGTATGTATGTATGTACTATTATATTTTTAACGCAGACGGCTTAGTATCTGTTGATATAGAACGGTTAAAGCATTAACTGCCGAAAGAAACTGTTGAAGGCAAATCCTCCGCTAAGCGTCGGACACCAGTGACCGACATGGCGCTAATGAGTGATGCAATAATTTATTTGGCGAATTTTAACATTTAACACAACAGTAAATTATAAAAATTTAATATAGGGCAATCCGACAGGTGGGCAGATAGTTTAGAATAGTGCCTATTCATTATTATTTTTTAAACCATTCGTTAGTTCACTTCAAGCCTTGCGTAATAAATAAGATTTAATATCTCGTAAAAAAATGTGAGATGGTGTTATTATTGAATCCACGTTTTAGTGTCTATATTTTTCAGGAGATAACTTATTAAAAAACACTTTAGTTAAAGCTTGCTTAGATTTTATTCATAAAAAATGCTGTAGATTATAAAATATGCAAAAAAAATAAAGTATAATTTCATATTGCCTCGTTTAAATTCGTTTTAGTTATTGTGGTCTTCAGGTTAAATTACCTCAGTGATAGTCTGGATGTCAAATTTTTGTTGAATGTAGCTGGGCATCCGGCAGCCCAAGGCCAGTCGCAAACCTGTAGAAAAATAATGTAACGTTACTACATTTTTTTACCAACAACAAGAAGTAAGTTTTATTTCTAGAAATAAGCCTATTCTCATTGTAGGCGCGATCCTGTGTCGCGAATGACATTTCATACATCATACAATCATACAAAATTGCATACACATCACATCAAGACCAGAAATAATAATTTACGGGTCACACATTGTTCAAATTCATATTCGCATTGTTCAATGCGGCCAACCCACGATATACCTATTGTCCGGTAGCCTGTTGTTACCAGGGCGGGTGCAATACGCACAAAATAAAGAAGGAATATTTGTTTTAGATAGTATCATACATCATTGTTACAACAAAAACATATCACATCTTTAACGTTAATATCTGTAAGAAACTTTAAAGGTGGAGATGGTCCTTTTGTTAATTTCATTTAAACCACAGCATAGGTACTGGTAATTGATTAATAAAACATACGCCCCCATAAGTACGTTTATACAGTTTTATTACAGTTTTAAGTTGTTACAGTTTAGCTCGCCAAACTTGTGAAAGGCTGCCAAGTTCGATAATATTGGAATGCTTCGCCTATAAAAGAAGTGAGATCTAAATAAGTACCAAGTTCCATACACAGACCTCAGTTAAAAATGATATAACTTGGCAAGTTTTAATAGAAAATTATATACTTGACTCATTGCGTTTAGTAGGTTAACAACAAATAACAAAGTGTGTGAAAACTTGCCAACTTGTTATATCATTTTTAACTGAGGTCTGTGTATGGAACTTGGTACTTATTTAGATCTCACTTCTTTTATAGGCGAAGCATTCCAATATTATCGAACTTGGCAGCCTTTCACATTTATGTTTTGGGTGGGATACAGTTTTATTACAGTTTTAAGTTGTTACAGTTTAGCTCGCCAAACTTCTCAGTTTGATGGCGAGAATAGCTCGTTTTATTTTCTACACAAACTTAACATACTGATAATGTTTTGTTTTTTATTTTAATGTCCGTCTAGTGGGCATTAAAATAAAATAAAAATAAGTCGTCTACTCCATTCTCATGTGAAATGAGTTCAAAAGACGAAATGAAGACAGAGGTCTCCTTTGTTCACCTGGGTGATATTAGTATTATCCAAGCTTTTAGGTGTAAACAAAGTGGCATAAACCACCCCCAGAGATCTCTTTGAATACTATGTCAGGAGTTTTATTGCAGAGCGAACCTTTTATCATACATCTGAAGCGACGCTAATTTCTATGAGAATATTCGAATAAAAAAACACAAGCCCATATCACTATGTAAAAAAGTGAACGTAAGTATCTAACTATGACTTACCTGAAGCTTTCTGTTGAAATGTAAAGTAGGTGGACAGTTCCTCATTATCAGTTCTCCCCAGACGCAGTAGTAGAAGGCGTTACAGTCAGTTTCGTGAGGCAGCAGCCAGTGGATACGAGGGTTCAGAGGGCATCCATTGGGCAAGAACTCGTCAGGTATTTCAATTGGAGGTACGGAGGTGGTGGTGGTGGTGGTGGTGGTGGTGGTCGTGGTTGTGGAGTTACTCCCCTCAGGAATATTACGGCCCTCACAATCTACATTTTCTGGCCAGTCACAGCGCCATGTGTCTAGGTTAAACAACAGGTTTGACGGGCAACTCATCTCAACGGGTTTGCCCATACTACATAAATAGAATTTTTCGCAATCGTCGTGTTTGAGCAACCATGCAACGTGTGTGTCCTGTTCTTTCGGGCATTCTTCTAATTGGGCCCGCCCCACGGCCGCGTACACGATGACCAATAATGCAATTATTCCTAAAAATATAAACCACTTTAATCTTAATATCTATACAGCGTGTAACAAAATACCCATATACATCAAGAAGCACTGAAGAATATAGGTTAAATAGAATCTCTACACAAAGATTCAGCTTAAAATACGTTTAAAAAAAATTGGTACCAAATACTTGGTGTCGCATGATTCTTGATTTTAAATCATCATACAAACGTATCACAACTCTACAGGGGTCACTCGCTAATTACGAAACGTTTCTTCTGTAAATCTGATCGCCTAGTACCTGTGACTAACTAATTTTGATGTTCGGTTTCTGGAATTTCAAGTATTGGAAAAATTCATAACTTCGTTCCATGAAAAGATGAGTTTAAAAAACCCTTCCCGTATCGTTTGTTATGTTGTCTTGAAACCGTGCACTTGATATGTATACCCCCTTTTTGTTACACCGTGTATACATACATATATACCACAAAAACCAGGGGGTCTACTCCGATTCTCGAATCCGAAGTTTTGTTTAATTTTCGGCCGTAGATTTTATTGCAATTCGGTTGTGTCACTAACTTTTGTTACATTTTTAACTATAATTATTATTTAATTGTAACAGAAACTATAGGAAATTACAAGTTCACCACCATCATTTGCTACATAAGTTATAATGCTAATAGTCATTAGGCCTACTAAACGTTATGCGAATAAATTTTAAGCTTAATCAAATTAGTCTTTAAGATAGCCCAAGTATTATTATGCCAAAATAAATTGTATCAAAATCGTTATGCCGAAGTATATTAGGACAAATAATATTATGCGAAAAGGGATCCCGTTTAAAAATCCTTCACTTATTACCAGTCATATATAGATTAATATATAATCATTGTATTACAAATAATATATTAAATACAATAAATACTATTCTGTTCTATTCTATTCTACGTTCATCAAAACTTAAATTAGTTTAGCTAAAAAATAACACAACATTCATTGACGAAGTTCGCTAGTAAAAACTAGTTGAACCGGCAAAAGGCAATACTAACGTAACGCAGTAAACTGCAACGTCACGCTTTTTATCCGCGATGGGGTAGGAAGAGGTTCATATTACGGCATACCGATGTACACCCACTTTTCACCGTTTTTGTTAGGAACCATGTAACCGGGAGAGAGATAATAAATGAATAAAAATACTTATTTATCCATTTAAAAAATGCCTTGATTTTTTTTCCTTTATATCATTATGTATCGTAATTAAACTATTTCTAACTACTAACCTTTCATTGTGAGTTGCAGATCCAATTGAATACTCCAGCACCACTTCTAATGACATTTATACCTGAACCAAAGTAGGAAACAATGTTCCTTTAATCTATTACATGATCAATTAATGTATTACAACATTTAGTGGCGTATTACAACATGTAGTGCTACATAAATATACAGGGCGTCCCAAATATAACTTGACCACGCGATAGACTATTTACTTATTATATTTTAGAAAAAGTTGTGGAACCACATGCTAATTTTAAAAGTATTTAGTCTCATAAGTTATTTCCTATGAAAGGAGAGAGAAGAAAACTAGACCGCTCTGTATTCTGATATATAAATATGCAAGAAAAGTAAATGAAGTCTTCCAAGCAAAATATACATTACAACAATAAATCCAGTTTGTACACGGTTACGTTGGAAGAAGTAAATGATGGTACGAACATAGTTTGGGATAGTTCTCGTCAGTTCCTGGGAGGCCTATGTTGCAGCAATATTGAGCAATGGGTGTCTTATGGCTGATAAACATGATGATGATGATACGTTGTAAATATATCGAATGTAGTAACTGTTATGATCGTTTACATTCGAGATGTTCCAACAATTGTTCAAGATCTCTCTCTCTCTTTTCATCATATTTTTTATGTTATTGGATGACAAGGGCCTAGAGGAGACGGTAAAGTGATGTTATTGTTAAGATTTTAGAAATAATTTTAATTTCCTTCCATTTCATACGTTGATTCACTTCATTTTCTCAAAATCATTTCAGTGTAAGGCATTTTTTTAAAGACATTGTATTAGATTTTGTATTATCTTTATAGATGTTATTTTAACCTATAACAAACATAAAGGATAGCTGAAGAGAGATAGCTGGAACCACACCGTCGTATTAGATAATCGACCGAAAGCAGTCTCATTAACCACAATCTTATAACAATCATAAAATAATATAATAATTTATAGCGTTATACATGTGTGAGTAATTTTATACGCATAAAAACATTTGTCCATTATCCACACATTGGTCTATACTGTATTATTTTTGAAAAAATATGTTGTGTCTATGTGTGGCCTGTTAACTAATTAGCTTGGCCGAGTGTACTTTCTAAAACTACACTACTGACATACGGTGAGGGAACACATCGTAAAGATACCTTGACTTATAATTTCTAATTGTAAATTTGACATTTCAAGTTCACCTTCAGCAAGCATAGTGATTATTGCTCATTTCTTGAGAAGGACTAAGTAAAGATATATGATGTAATTTTTCTGTCATCCTTCGAAAAATAATTAAAAATGCCTTGTAAATTAAAATACAGTAGATATAAAAACTGAGGCCAGTCAGCGCTGATTTAGGTACCAACCAGGCGTAACTATAAACCTATAGCATTTATGCATAGTCTTCAAATTAGTCATATACCTAGTCTTGCCATAAATTAAGTAATAAACAAAAATAAATACTGTAAATAACATTTATTACTTTGACAGTGTGTTAGTTTAATACATAAATATATAAAAAGCTTATTCGAAGTGGTCTCCATTGGCTGCAATACAGACCAGTTATCAATAGAAGCACGCATACTTTCCATGGGAAAATTGTTCACTGCCAATCGTATAGATTGTTTTACGAACTCCAAATTATCAATAATGGCGTTTAGAGCAAGCTGTACTCTCTAAAACTGACCATAAATCATAATCCAGTGGATTAAGATTGAAACTAGACGATGGCCAGTCTTCAGCTCTGATGAAGTCCGAAACGTTCCCTTCCAACCAAGACTGCGTGGACCGAGCTTTATGACCCGGCGCCGAGTCTTGCTGGAAGGACTATACTTGGTTATTGAACATGGTGATGTTAAGAGGCTTGACTACCTTCTCAAGAATGGTATCTTGATACACTTGTGCCGATGTTTTGATACCTTTTTCACAAAAATATAATTCAGTCACTCCTTCATAGCTAACCACCAAACCATTACTGAAGCCAGATAATTCCACGTTGCACTCTGTCGATTAATTGGGAAGCTTCCTTAGAGCTTTTAGCATAAATACGGTCATTCTGTTTGTTAAAATTTTGACCAATTGTAAAAAAAATCTCATCCGTATACAATTTTCTTCTGTGACCTCCCTTTGCGTACCGCTTCAGTAATTGTTTCGATTTTACAACCCTATTTTTCTTTAAATTGTCAGTTAAGAAATAACCAGTGCGTCTCTTATAGGCTGCAAGTCCTAAGTCATCTTTTAAAATACGCAATATGGTTCTAGATGCTATCTTCCCGAGATAAAATCTTTTGCTTTCGTATAGGATTTCTTCGAATTCTTTACCTTACTGCTTTGACCACCTTTTTCATACGAACACTACGTGGAAGTCTCATTTACCTATTAATAGCCCGGTACACAAACATTCTACTAATACCAAGTGTATGGAGAGTTTTAAAAATTGCATTTTTCTCCATACCTACTTTGTGTAATCAATCACAGCGATTCGGTTGTACAATGTATTGGCTCCAAAATGAGAAAACACAATGAACAATCGTATAAAAATGACAGATTCGAATTTCAAATGTAATATCTTTTATTTTTCAGTGTAACAGTATTTATGGCCAGGCAAGGTATATAGAATAAAAAAGTCAAAGTCAAAGCATTTATTTCAATTAATGCTAAATAAGGCACTTTTGAAACGTCAAATTGAATTGTCCGTCAGTCAGTCTGTCTGTCAGTGAAGCTAGGCGCTCGTTCCAAAGTGTAGCTTCGAATGGAGAAGAACGAGCAAGAAACTCCATCATTACTCTATTTTTTTTTACTCTTTTTAAAAAAAAATTACAATATCTCTGATACATTATTTGATCATTTACCTATTGTATATACAACGTGTAACAAAAAGGGGGTATACATATCAATTGCACGGCTTCTAGATAACATAACAAACGATACGGGAAGGGTTTTTTAAACTCATGTTTTCATGGTACCAAGTTATGAATTTTTCAAATCGCGCCGGCGCGTGATTCAAAATTACGTAGACAGGTACTAGGCGATCAGATTGACAGAAGAAATGTTTCGTAATATTAGCGAGTGACCCCTGTAGTGTTGTGACATGTTTGTATGATTTAAAATCAAGAACCATGCGATATCAAGTATTTGGTACAATTTTTTTAAATCGTATTTTAAGCTGAAACTTTGTGTAGAGACTCTATTCAACCTGTAGTCATCAGCCCTTCTTGATGTATATGTGTATTTTGTTACACGTTGTTTATGTAGGAACAATGAAACGACAATACGACGTCAAAACTAAAGGAACAATAAAACCAATTTGTGAAGAAAATAAAATAGCGGGTTATTTCAAACATAGTGCCCACATATGTACACTTACAATCTTGAAATAATGCTTCTATACATATAAAAATAATATATAATTTAATCTTTCAAATAAAAAAAAGTAACTGCTTGATGCCACAGGATCCCTAGACTGCATTGGAATAAATTAATACTTTAAGTTATCGTGTAACTAGTCATCGTATTTGAGCATTGTCTAGTGTGAGCGAGTGTCCAGTGGAGCCGGACCAACATGCTGCCACGCATTTTTATCTTCAATATAATCTGACAGTTTATAATATGCCTGTTTACACAGTTCACGCTTTATACAAGATTTAAATTTCTTCTCGTTCAGATTCAGTATGGTAATCCACATTAATATCCATAATATGAAATTAAATTTCCGATTTTTTACTTATTTATTAACGTATTTGTTAGATTTTTACAGGTGTTAATTTTTATTTGATTTATATAATACTTCTATAAATAGTTATACAGGTCATTAGTCTACATGTTTCGAGTCAGGTTAAGACACTGTATGACTGGGATAGAGCCAAATGGGGTGCGTGGCGCCAGGATGTCGGGAGCCGTCGCGGCGACGCGCCGTCGATGGAGGCTGCACAGTGCTCGTTGGGCGCGCGGCCCGCCCGCCCATACACCCGCGATAACAAGGCTACCTATCCAACGTTCACGATACAACCATGAAAATTAACTTTATAATCCTCATAACTTTCATACACTATTCACAAACTATAAAAGTTAAATCCAAAAACGTAACAACAAATAAATCTGACGATGCCATTAAAAAGTATTTGGAAAAACATGAAGAAGTCTTGCTAGAAGTTACTAAAAATAAAAGTGAAGTTAAACCTGTAACAATCACTAACGTAGTTAATGCTAAAATTGTGCCCGTTGCAGCCAAGAAAGCGAAAGCGCCTCCCAAAATGATACCACCAGACATGTAAGTAATAAGTATATGCTCTAAATGCCCTAATATCTTAAAACTGTTTATACTACAAATGTGTTGTATAATTCGCGATTCATGCATGTGTCCGGTAGAATAGATATTAAATTCTGAATAATATCTGAAATCAGAACCAAACGTAGTACACCACTAACTATTTTGAATATATCTAGAACAGAATTGCTCATTAGTAATATTTTAATGTCTGTCATCGTATACTGTTGGCAGATGATGGTATGTAAGAAACACGATTTTAATTAAAAGATAAACCTTAACACTTTTAAACCCTATCTCGTGCCCACATAGGAGTTGCACTGAACATTTTGGTTTAATTATTATTACTTAAGTACAAAAGAATCCAAATTAACGATAACACAATCCAACAGAATTCAAGACTGGGCAAATGAGATTTCGCAAAAATTGTACGAAAACGAAGCGATCGTGGTGCGTAGAGAAGTGCTTCTGAAAAGTTTTTCTGATATTAAAATAGAAATACGCAACGGTACTGCGATTGTTCACAAAATGGCTGAAGATTTAGAAGAATTGTTATCGAGGCGCGCTCATGCTGCTGAAGAAATAATGCGACGGGCAGAGGAGTTAGCAACAATGGAAGCTGAACCAGATGACAGCTACACTTTCGATTACAGCGTAGTAAGTAATAGTCAGAACACTATTCTCTTATTTATTATAAGTTAAAGGCTTGTCTCCCGTAGTAGTTGTTGTTGTCAACTATTGCAGTTGACAACAACAAGTATAAGCTCTACTACATTTTGGTGTAAAACAGTCAGACACCTATTCCGTAGGTCCATAATTATGTGTAATTGTGCATGTCGTAGCCTGCTTTATACGTCTAAATACCTATTGGCACTTTAGGTGCTCACTTGCAGAAACACAGGGGAGAAGTCTTGTTACCTACTTTCTTAAAATTAGCACTAAAAGCTTTCAAAATCGAAATATCTAACAGTTTATTTCAAAAAATTGTGCTAATTTTAAATAGTTGGGTCAAAAATGAGGTGCTTGAAAGTCAAGCCATTCTTCTAAAGCAACAAAAAACAAACCATTTTAGAATTTAGATCAAGTAAAGAAGAAGATTGAGAGAAGCGAATTAGAAGAGAATCAAGAACCACTCAGCTGTAGAAATCTGCGTAAAATCAAGCTCAAGAACAGTAAACATTTCGATGCTGACGTATCGTTAGACTACTCGAGTGTCCATGTTTCGGCAGAAGTTTTTGATTGTGGTAAGCATTTGAACACTTTATTTGTACTTAACTATTATTTCTAGATATAAAACAATTTTTCTTCTTTCAGCTCCGAATGTAAAGGAACACCTCTTTTGGTCTGAAGGCTTGCTTTCAACATTTCAAAAAAACTATGCTCAAGATTCATCCATGGACTTTCAATATTTTTGTAGCGCTCAAGGATTTCTGAGGCACTATCCTGGCAAGTATTGTCTATCTATTGGATGTACATAAAGTATTCTTTCATTGCCTCATGTTATATCATTTGCTCGAAATTTAATTTTCATATAATTAATGTCAGTTACCCTTTTTAAATGTGCAATATGTTCTTCGTTATACTTCTAGCCGCATTATGGGAAAGCATGTATAAGTTGAAATACACTGACAAAGACTCAGATAAAGTGTATGACTGTAGACTACGGCCCTGGTACGTGAGTGCAGGCGGCGCTCCACGTGATGTTTTAATACTTCTCGATGCATCCGGATCTATGGAGAACTCCTCGAACCAAGTCATCGCTGAACAGTTCACACTGGCACTGCTCAGCGCTCTTACAGACGATGACAGAGTTAACGTGCTACGTTTCAATGTTATCATAGAATCACCTATTAGCTGTTTCAATGAAAAACTAGTTTCAGTAAGTTTAAGTGAAAGTGTAATTTTTACTACCTACTTAGACAATTTCGACTTACAGTGGATAGATAATCCTAATATTTTATTTGTTGGTAACAAGTTAAGTTTGTACCGACCATTATTTGACAAGATTCCAGATTGTAATGTGATGTTGTTTATTTTGCAGGCAAATCATGTCAACACGGCTGCAATGATGGCAGCCATGAATAACTATAAAATGACAAATGAAACTTTAATGGCCGACGTTTTAGAAGCTGCAACAAGACTTTTACAACGGCAACGTTCGACGCCAGACCGGCCGAGAGCCTGTCAGCAAGCAATCGTGTTACTGACAGACAGTCTCTACGACAACTATACACATTTGATGAAACATCTCGACCCTGGGGGAAATATTAGGTACCTTTTTTAAGTTCCTTTAGAAGTCGAATAAATAATGATAATTAACTAAAGATGCCGTGACATGTAAATAATATTATACGTATTGTTGCTCACACAAACCTAGTACACATTTTATACATATAAGTAACCACGTCATTTAATAACGATTACACGTAGTCATATTTTCAATATATTGTTCGTAATTATTTCATTAATAATTAATTGAATTAGATTTTACTGTATTATGTATTTTATAAATTGAATTCAAAACTAGTATGTCCTTAGATATTATGTTATGTTTTTTGGGCTATCAAATAAATCGAAGGAATAAGATCTCTGATAAAAATCACATGATTCGATCACAAAGATACAAGTAATTTGCTACCGACAGACGACGCCACGTAATTAATTTAATTGCTTACATGTGCATAGGTGATATCGAAACTACCGACGAAAACAAAATTGTACTTAACAAAATTATTGAATTTCCTTTAAAATTTTCCACGATCCTAATATACCAACGTAGGTAATCAGTTGTTTATTATTGATATAATATTAGGTATTGCAATTTTATTACACTGCATATGAACCACCGATTGCCATCAATTTATTAATATAAGATTAATTTATTAATGAGTCACTTAAACTACATTAAACTTTAATAAAATGATGAGGAGTTCGCTAATGAATTAGCAGGAATCGAATAAAAAATATAACTATTGTATATGTATATTTATAAGTATGAATTTGAACGGTGAATAAGTTAATAATAATCTCAACTAAGTAAACCGTTTCGGTACTAACCCCGTAGTTTACAAAATCATTTCAATTATTTTAATACTTTAAACTATCTAAGCATCAAACAATACTATGCATCAAACTAGAGTGTTCGTGATGTGGCTGCACGATGTCTTTGGTCTCCGGGACAACACACGCACCTATGGAGAAGGTCTCAGCTGCGAACGTGATGGTTATTTCGCGGAGCTCATCACACCGTTTGACGTCACACAGCAAGTCCTAAAAATCCTACAAGTTCTGGAGCGCCCTCTAGTCTCGCAGAGGAATCAAAGGCTGACAGTATTCAGTGACGTCTACGCTCATGTTGAGGTAACAACGCACTGTTATTTGCGTTCTGAACAAAAATGTATGACAAGATAAATAATTTACACATATAAGCTTTGAAATAAATAGCCAAAACGTGTAATACACCTTTCAAGGTTTTATCACGTCATTTTCTATTTCATCTATTATTTTCTACAGCTTAAATCTAGAATAAAGATTCAAATAAAATTTTCCCAGAAATTGTACGTCATAAACCTGCAGTAGATTAACAAATTGAATTATCACATGATTTCAAATCTCAATATTACATGGTAACAAAGATTAATACAAAAAAAACAGACATGGACTTTTTAATCATACATTTTTAAGATAAAGCAATAAAATTATTTCATGTCATTAATATGACGTGGCTTCAGTATGAACTGTGCAAGCTTAGATTACAGGACTAATGTACCTAGTAATTTTGGAATGGAATATAATATATTCTTATTCCAGGATCCTAGGAGAGGCGAGTTGTACTGGAGAGCCAAGGAGAATAACGAACAGTTGAACAGATATAGAGACTTGAGACGAAACAAAAAGCAGTTGCTCAATAGCACACAACTTTACAAAGATTGGATGTACCAAGTTAATTATGTAAGAACTTATTAATAAAGAAATGGGTCAATAATATTTATTTATTTATAACGTGAATCTATTGTTTCAGAATAGGTACGGACATTACTATGAAGGGGAGGACTTGAATTATAGATTGCAGATCAGCGTTTCGGTTCCAGTGTTCGATTATATTACTAGCGAAGTAAGTAAATATTCAATGTGTACATACCTATGTACATAATAATATAAATCTATATAGTACAAAAATGCTTAATATTTAAACTTATGTGCTGACATTTTTTTTTTCTTTTTAGAACATAACTAAGAAACTTGATGAGGTAAGTTTGGTGATATTTGTTTTTAGTTTATTTAATTAATTTTAATAATGATATAGACATCCAGAGACAGGTTTAAACTAAAACATACTTGTTCGTATCAATATTTACGTCGTAGACATTTTAAAACGTGCGAAAATTTTATTTTCGCACGTTTTGCACGTTTAAAATTACGTACTTAGAATTAAAGACATTTACTGATAAAATGCATAAATCAGTGCACGTGGCAAACATACCTTTCGACACTTTCCTATCGTTTTGATAATAATCTATTTATCTATCTGATTATCTGTCAGTTTACTTATTTTATATTTAACTAATATTATATAGGTATACCTTTGGAATGTCATGTATACGTAAAAATAATGAAATAATTCACAATTCTGACTCGTACATTCAAACAATCAAACTCTCTCAATCAAAATCTTTTATTAAAATGTAAATATTTATTCATTTATTCATATTATGTTTTACAGGAAAAACAAAGGAATTCTACTAGAACAGTGAGTATGTTAATTATATATTTCTAACAACAGAAATTGTAACAATCTATATGAGTACGCAACTATCTGATAATTGCAGAGATATATCATCATTACCTAGAAAGACCACTTAAAATTTGCGTAGATACATGATAGGTAAATACGTAGGTCCTTCCTAGTGATTGCCGACAAGCAAAATGTGATAAGACTCAACGCGGAAGAGACATAGAAACATGTGAACCAATGACCTGATATTCTAATGTAAGTTCGTAATATAACAAGTTTACAATGCAATAACCACTTTTTACCGAATACATTATGACACCCGGGTGAGAGGGTGATACTAATACAATACAGCTGGCACAATTCTAGACTCCGTGTTATTTCTGAGTTTAAAAAAAACCGAAATATCATCCAACCTAAACTGAAAATAGAATGTATAAGAACCGCCATAGAAGTAGATCTGACTTAGGAATGTTCAATAACTTATAATAATTAACCTCTTTCCTCTTTCCCAGTACCCGGTTAACCGACTTCTTGGAGTGGCAGGAGTAGACATCCCCATCGATCATTTGAAACTCATACTCCCTTATCACCAGGTATGTTTCTAGATTAATTTAACAATGACTTGTTATCATTTTAGTTAAAAGACAATGACCAATTAATTTACCTATATTTGTAGATATACTTCGTAAAATCTTTTATTAGCACAAGAATTAATTACTTGGTCATGGTTATTAGATGAGATAATATGTAATTTTGGTCAAAACAAACTGACACTTACAGAAGATATTTAATAGACCTTTAATCACTCTCGATAACAACTGATTCACATGATATTGTTCCTTGGCCTACATATAGTTATTAATTCCCTCCATTTATTTTATCCGATAATGTTCCTAAAATCTGGGATTATACCCACCTTTATTGCGCGCTTATATGTAATTATCTTCAATATACAACATTATTGCTATAGTTAGATATGATACCGCGCATCAAGTAGAAAATCGAAGTTATTATTATTATTATATACTAGCTGTCCCGGCAAACTTTGTACGCTGTCAAATATAATTTTTTCTCACCTTTTAAAACTCCCCTGGACTTCTACATATAATTCATGAATGAAATTTGCCAAATCGGTCCAACCGTTCTCGAATTTTAGCGAGACATACGAACAGCAATTAATTTTTATATAGAGAGATTCTTTATATTTTTCGCCTTATATTATTTTCGATTACATTTTTTTTTTTAATTAACTATATATTCTTTCAACTATTGTAAGTATGATGTGTCTGGCTGCAATGCAACGCGCTTCATGTTTTAGATTGGTGCCGGGGGATCTCTAATCCTGGCGGATCACCGGGGCAATATAGTCATACACGATAATGTACGGCACACAGTAAGTAACGTATCGTATCTCGCTAATCATTTTTTCGATCAGATTTCGAATCTGAAAATTCACAAGGATTAAGACTTGTATAGGCGTGCCGCTTTTTTGGTATCATCGCAATCTTTTAATCTCTTTAATTAAACATAATTATGTTTTATAGTACATTTAATAACAGATAAGCGTGTTTATACGTCCGTTAATTTAAAACACATTACGTGAATCACCAATATGTTCGTCATTTATCAGTTCGATGGCGACATTTTGAAACCCGGATATCGCACCGTTGACCTCCTGGACCTAGAACAACCAGCTGAAAATCATAAACCGAGGTATTATCCCGAGGAATGGTTGAAGGTAACTACTAAAGCTTAACGTCCGGTAAAATGTTTAATCTCTAACAAAGACAAGCTAATTAATCATACCTTTCAGTTCCGTAGGACGCTGATAATAGATAAAGACAGCGGTAATATTACGATGTACGGTAAAGGTATTTATGATGACGGAATGAGAGCTATTTTGGAAAAGCGACAATACTACTGGAAGAGAGTTCTAAACCATTACACAGCGATAGTGGTGCTACCGCTCAACAATAGAGTGCACGCCGTCCCCGACGCCAGCTTCACCAGGGAACTCGCTGCTGAGGCATGGAAATCCCTGTCCAGGACGGACTACGCAGTGAATCCTGATTGGTAATCACCTTATCGAACATTATTTGTAAATTCAATAAAGATCGTGAAGATATGACGTCAAATAATGTCGCAATGTCAAAATTCTCGCTAATCAAATACTTAAGTAATCCGCTAAATAAAAACATTTATGCGGAAAATTGTAATACCGACGTAGATAGATTTTGTGGAAATGTAATTCGCGATAAAATTAGTTATCTGGTCTGAGGTACTAAATTTAGTGTGCATCATCGTTATTTATTGAACAATCATAAGTAATATCGTTGAGGGATTTCTGAAGTCCATTCACTTTTCCTATCATAATTAGCACTTAATCCCCTTTAACTTTCACTGTCTGTTTCTGATTGGGAATGTTATCCAGGTTGTACTGTCGCCACATCGAGCCACACTTCGAGACACGTGAGGCGGAGGTGCGTCACTTCGTGAAGCGTCGCAGCGACGAGGCGAACTTCCCTATGCAAAAACTGAAGTACCTCTTCAGCCCGATACCACCTTCTCTATTCGAGAAGACTTATCAATGTTTGTTACTAGTATTTACTTAAATATCTTTTCATAGCATCACTAAGTTCTGTTTTCGCAGAAAGAGAGCCAGTTGCGTCTACCGCTGTACTCATACAGCTGCTTAACAAATATTATACGATAAGCTGTCTCATCATTAGAACTTCACCCTGACCTTCGAGCCCTTGGTTTCAACAACTTTTAATCTAAACCTTAATGATAGCTTGTCAACAATTTCTAGTTGTAGTAATGTCTGAACAAACAACCACATCGTAATCATGTGTTATTGTGTACAATGAGTCCACGCTACTATTGATCCACGTTAACATAACGCTGCACGTTATCGGCTTATCTTGTTATCAGACGGTCACTATGATAAAACACTTTCAAATAAGTACCCTCTAAGGCCGTACAATTAATAAGTAAATGTAATTACTGCAGAATCCTGAAATATGACAATGCAACCCTCCTGCGAAAGTTCAGTAGGTATCTAAACTACTATTTTCAAGTGCCACTAATTTTGGTTAGGTACATTTCCATTGTCGGCTAAGTAACTTCACACACGCAGATAAGTTGAGGGAAAATCCTCACATACATATACCGCCGCGCCGGTTTTCCGGCACCCAGCTATCATTTCAAGTGAAAATACAGAAATTCGTTATATGTACTGACTGGCATATTGTGGATTACTACACAGGTAATGAGGACCTGATGGCTAAATTCTGCAAGGAAGCTATCGCGACGGACCAGTGGGCGCGCGAGCACGAAGAGCCGGACACAGAGAGAGATTGTTCCACCTGCGAGCTGGGTTCCACCACCGCATTCTTTGCCAGTGGTGATTGTTACTCTTAATTATTTTCTATCCTAAGCCTCATAAGAGAGTACATAGGCAATATTAAGCTTATACACATTTTAACAAGAACTGAAACTGTTTAACATTTACTTATTGGTAAAACGAGAAAATCACGCATTCCGAAGGCCAGTATATACTTAATGTTATTAAAATTGCATTGTTCCATTCTGAAAAGCCCTAAACTCTGAAAGTAGTCGTTATAAACAGGAAAATCTAAACAAGAATTTGACTCCGATTTTTTTCCGTCAGTTATCAGTTTCTAATCTATAGGGGAATCCGAGACACAAATCAATTATTAACTATTATCTTATTACGAGAGCGTTTTCAGTAGCTTATTAAAATTACTCTACTCCTCGAACCATTAATGACCAATGATTATACTAAACATCGATATTAAATCTTGATATCCTTGTCTAATAAACGTTACGTAAGGTGCGGAAACGAGTGAGTGTAAAAATCAAATGGTGATAACACTATCACGGCTTAGTTCGACCTCGTCCTTGTTGTGATTTGAGGATTACGATGGACAATCATATTCAAAGGTCTAATACTTTATTTTCTATTGCCTATTAGGTAGATATGGCTTTATCTATACCTATTGTATGATATGAGACAGCAATATTTATATTCTTACGGTTATTCAAATCGGATAACGTTCTGCCGCCAAAAAGCCTTATGTATTATGTGTAAACCACTTACTCAACTCCAATAGCACATTTATCAGTTGCTAGCTACTCTCACACAGCTTCACCTGCTCTACTCGTGTCCTATCAGTTATAGTGTAATGTTATATAGCCTCTAGCCTTTCTCGATAAATGAACAAACAAACAAACTCTTCGATTTTATATTTAAAAAAATATATACCTATAGATTTAAATTGTCTGTCTGAAAATATTTTACCCTTATCGTTGTAAGGATAAGATTAAATCTAGAAAATGCAAGGACGACCGGTTTTTGTACATCAACGAGTCGAAATAATCAAGACTTGTAACACACGGTAGCATAAAAGGTGAAAATATTTGCGTTCGATTACGAATTACAATTATAAATAATTATGAACAAATTAGTATCCATAATCGGAAGTAAATTAACCGATAACTTACTATCGCATCATTTCATCTGATTTACTAGACGATTACACTAACGTCAAAAAGTACGATATTTTGAAAAAATAAAAACAAGACAATTAATTATAGAATGCAATGCGTCATAACCGCTTTCCTTTTTGAAAATGCTTTTAATAAACTACATTTATGGATTTTCCCAAAGTAAATTCGGTACGATTAGACGTAATGCATATTTTTTGTTCATGCATTATTGAAAAGACGTCATTTCTTGCTAAGGTGTAAAATACTGGCTCCTAACTGTTTAGACAAGTTCTGCATTTGTTTTTATAAACGAATTAATTTTATTTATCTCTGAAGTAACAAAGGATTATAATTCGGCATGATACTGTATTTGGCGTGTCGTGTGATCGATGGCCCCTTACGGGGCGCCTGTTTGGTCAGCTCGATTTTCAGGCATCCAACAATGCAGGCCGTTAATCAGGTGAGTGGAACCGGCGAGAGATGTCGCGCGGTGTTCCACAGGGTTCGGTTTTGGGGCCGCTCCTGTGGAACATCGGTTACGACTGGGTGCTGCGCACCGACCTCCCGAACGGCGTCAGCGTAGTCTGTTACGCCGACGACACGCTGGTGCTAGCGCACGGGAGGTCGCACCAGGCGGCGGCCAATTTTATGGCGAGAGCGGTTGCGACGGTCGTTGCAAGGATCCGGCAATTGGGACTCGAGGTGGCGCTCCACAAGTCCGAGGCCATGTGTTTTCATGGCCGCGGGAACGCGCCACCTCTGGGTGGGTCCCAAATAACGGCAGGAGGGGTTACCATCGGTGTCGGGACGACGATGAAGTACCTAGGACTCGTCCTCGACAGCCGATGGAACTTCGTGGAGCACTTCCGACGTTTGGCTCCTAAGTTGGAACGGACGGGGGCTGCGCTTAAGCGGCTCCTGCCCAACCTCGGGGGCCAAATGCCTCCTGCCGGAGGTTGTACGCGGGGATCGTGCGGTCCATGGCCCTCTACGGCGCCCCTGTATGGGCCCCGAGTCTGATGCGGCGGCCAGCTCGGGCGCTACTTACGTCCCAGAGGGTCATGGCCATCCGAATAATCCGTGGATATCGTACGATCTCCGGGGAAGCGGCGAACCTCCTTGCCGGATTGCCACCATGGGATCTGGAGGCAAAGGTGCTTGCGCGCGTCTTTAGTTTGCACGCCGACGCGCGTCGCCGGGGCGAAACTCCGCTGCCGCGCCAGATTAGTGCGTGGCGGGACGAGCTTCGGCGTGATCTCATGGTGGAATGGCAGCAACGACTGTCGCAACCGAGGGCTGGGCTCGCTGTCATTGCAGCGGTAAGTCCCCTCTTTGAGGAGTGGCTAGAGAGGCGCCAATATATTTATACGGCGTCCTCACCTACCGCCTGACGCAGGTGCTTACCGGACATGGAAGTTTTGGTAGGTTCCTGTTTCTGATTGGGCGGGAGGAAACGCCCGGGTGTCATCACTGTGCGGACCGCCCGGAGGATACGGTGGAGCATACGGTGGCGGTGTGCCCTGCATGGGCTGAGCACCGCCGTGTCCTCAGGGATGTGGTCGGCGACGGCGACCTCTCGCGTCCGGCATTGGTTCAGACCATGGTGCGGAGCGAGGGGGACTGGGATGCCGTCTCCTCCTTCTGCGAAGCAGTCATGCTAGCTAAGGAGGAGGCGGGGCGCGTGAGAGAACGAAACTCTTCACGCCCCAGACGTCGCGAGAGACACTCCGGGCGTCGGGGATCGCGAGACGATCTCCGGCCACCGTAAGTGCGGGCCTGCGGACGGTGAGCAAGGGTAGCTCGCCGCCCGACCAGAACCAGACCCGTGCGTGCGGCGCGTCGCGTTCCGCGCGCGCCTCAAAGAGCCATCAGACCACCACAGATGGGGCCCAATAGGGCTGATGCTTAATCCGGAGCTGCGGACTACCTAGCGGGTTTACCGGGGCTCCGGCTTGACAAGCAGGAGAAGGAACGGGGTGGTTTTTAGTCAGTAAGAGTCTGACACTCCCTCTCGCTTTGCCCTGGCGAGAGAAGTCATTGGATGATTTTCCCCCCTGAAAAAAAAAAAAAAAAAAAAAAAAAAAAAAAAGGCCGTTAATCAATAACATCACAAAACAACTCTACCTCTTTTATGATTTCAGTGTAAAATGTATGTAAATGCAAACGAATTACGCTGGAAGAAATAAATCCTATATCAAGACAAAAATATGTAATTTATTTTACTTGTTCATTTGATTTTACGCAGAGAGTGGTCTAACCCGTTGGCAACAGTACCACGCGACGAGTGCGCACGCGCTGCCCCCGTCGGGCGCGTGGTGGCCGCGCGGCCCCGCGGAGTCCTGGTACCGGCGCGCCGCCGCCTCGCCGGGCACGCTCATCATACACGCTCCTGTAGAACCTATTGGAAAGATGCGCATTTCGAAAACACGACCACCGCCTGTAAGTATTGTATGTAAATCTAATGGCCGTTTTCACCAATCATCTCTAAACTGTCACTTAGCATGACGTAGCACCTAAATTAACCCATAACTTGTACTGTTAAGTGTCATTTATAGGTTGGTGATATTAAATGTCTATCTTAGCTTAGGAGTTTTTTTAAAGTTAGGCGAGGTTGACGAAAATCCATAAGCCTTTTAAGTTATTTTTACAATTACTAAGAAGACACCTTAGTAGCGAATCAGGTTGTGTTAAATAAAGTTGTATATCAAAACTTCAAGAATTATAGGGCCTGTATAAACTGAATAAAATAGATAGTTACATTGTGTAAGGAGTTTCAAATACATTCATAGAATTTGATATAATCACATCAATGATAAATAAATAAATGATAAGTATCAATCAGAAGAATTGAAAAACCGATAGATAGTTGCTTAAAGATGAAACCGATATATTTATACTATGTGCATGACATCACCTATTCCATTTATTTTAGATTTATCAAAACAAGTTTTTTGCCGAAACTGAATCGTCTGTATAGATGTTGGACTAAGTGAGAATATTATACGCATATGTTTTTGTATTTATTTATTACTATTAAGGCACGTCAACAGAATAAACACCAACATTAATAAAAAACAAGATGAAGACACAATAAGCACATGACGTGCTTATTGTATGGTTCTACTCCAAGACATTTTTTTGAAAAACTGACAAGATCATATAAGCCAAACGCCGCACCATGGTAACGCTGACTTGAGCCAGACAAATCTTCAGCAGATTCTTGGCTGAAAGTGAAATTAACGGAAACATTTTTTAAGCCGAAACCCAACCAAAGTGTCGAAGGATCTCTATTAATTTTTATTATACAAATAAATTACAGGGTGATCGCTATCGGGGAACATTCAAGAATAGGTACTAATACGCAATATATATGTACTTAGGTGTAATATATCAAGATAACGTGCAATAAAACACGTTTCACAACGAAATAATTTTTGTGTTCCTATTATAGAGAAATTCTGATTAATATCAGCTTACCGACCTTACCTTGTCAGATATTTTGGTGCTAATAACCTTGCTTTATTGAATCCCTTGTTTGGAACTATCTCAATCTACTTTTTAATAATGTTATGTATTTATAGTTATTTTTATGGCATAGACCGGCAAACAGATTACGTGATGGTAAGCAATTGTGCCGCCCATTAACAATTGCAAAACCAAAGAAAGAAATTACAAGTGCTTGGGCTCGTCGAAGTTGTCAAAGCTCACCATTATCTCATATAGAAACCATACTCAGCTTGTTTCCTTTAAAGTCTGAATAGTAGTATTTATACATACTTATGTACGTAGTTGTGGTATTTATAATATTACACATAAAATAAAAAAAGTTACAGACTGCCTCGTTGGTCTAGTGGTCGCAAGTGCGACTGCCGGACAAGGGGTCTCGGGTTCGATTCCCGGGTCGGGCAAAGTATTACACAAAATTTGTAATACTTTGCCCGATTTATACAAAAATTTTTCAGTAGTTGCACGGAGTCTGGAATTGTGTAGTATATGGCAATAGGCTCACCCCCTATTACATGGGACTTATAACACAAATGGTGAAAAGTGAGTGTACGTTGTATAGCGGCATTATATGTCGTAATGAGCATATCTGCCTACCCCTTCGGGGATAAAAGGCGTTGCTGCTGCTAAAAAAGTTACGGACCAATACAAAATGAACCCACCTAATATTAATATCAATTGCCAGAAATCCACAATACAAATGAAATGTAATGCATGTACTGCACTTTCTCAGAACAATTTCGTTTATCCGATAGATCATCACCGATCGAATTCCTTTATTAATTAAATTGACTTAATTTAATTAACGAGATACGATCTTTTACAATGAAATTGTTACACGACTATTTTTATATGGAAATTTCGAAAATCAACTGATACTGTTGGATTTTTTATAAACCTTATCGAATTAATTACAATGAATTGTCATGCTTCGAAAATTTCATGGAATTATAAGAAACTTGGCGTAGCTAATTTTGTTTTTTTAACTCATCAATAAGTGTTAAAAAAATATTACACAGATATACAGCGTGTAACAAAATCCCCGTAGATATCAAGAAGCACTGAAGAATACAGGTTGAATAGAATCTCTACACAAAGTATCAGGTTGAAATACGTTAAAAAAAATTGGTACCAAATACTTGGTGTCGCATGGTTCTTGATTTTACAAACGTGTCACAACACTACAGGGGTCACTCGCTAATTACGAAACATTTCTTCTGTAAATCTGAACGCCTTGTACATAACTTCGTTCCATGAAAACATGAGTTCCCTTCCCGTATCGTTTGTTATGTTATCTAGACACCGTGCACTTGATATGTATACCCCCTTTTTGTTACACCGTGTATAGACAACGAAGTATTAAAAATTTCACAGATTTTAATAAATCTCACATTATAACTTGCATGAGGAAAGACATCAGGATGATTTGTAGTCAGTAAGAGTTAGATAGCCTTCACTACGAGTAGAAAATACACGGAGATTGTCTAAGTTTCCTTGAAACCACTTCTTTTGGCTTAAGTTGATACAGTTTTACTTAGATTATCTAGTAGTAGTTTAGCTCTAAGTTGTAACTATAAATGGCAGATAGAATATTTTCGTTAAATCACAATCTTGATTACCCAATAAAGAGGATTTTTAGATTTTTAGGTGGAAAAGACTACACAGTAATATTTCATGGTTTCTAAAACTTGTTACCATATACATGTATTTTAGAATTTTGTCCAGTGTATAATTAAGCCCATGTAATAACATAGGATCTTTATTAATTTTACAGTTTATTTACTTTATTGAATAGAATTGTTCTTATTATAATGTTCCAGTACACCATACGATCCGAATGGCTGACTGCAGCACGGACGCTGGGCTCCGCAGAGCACGGCATGATCGGAGTAGCGGGGTACCACTTCCATCCACAACACCTCATCGATCTACTAGAATCTGTTACAAACTTCCCAGTAAGTATTCAATTGTATTATGTTTTCTAACTTTCTCATTTTTGTATGAAATGATTACGTTAAAGATGCAGAGACAAATCTAAGGACCGATTTTCAAGTCGATCCCGGTTTATTTAGGCCCCGCCATTGTTACTACTTGAGATTTACGTATATAACAACTAGCTAGAAAGGATTGTACTCTACATACCCGTGAGTATAATCTATTCTCTCTGTTAAAAGCATACTTGGACGATATAACTATTAAATACTTATTTTTATAATAATGAATTACTAACTAATCTTATCTAAGCGCGCAATGCTGAGCCGAAACTAATAAAATAACATCATCGAATATTTTTATAATTGACAGTCTGATTATAGGAATCCCCGAACAGCAATTCTTGGAGTTACATTATCTAAAAATCTATTTCGGGAGAATCGTAGCCAAGTCGTAGCAAATGCTACGTCTTCGCTACAACGTCTACGCTTTTCGTAGACCTCTACGCATTGACTACGAATGTAACCACCTTTGTTTTTAACTGGAATTTGAATTGTAACTTGTCGATTTCTTTCTCTTGTTTTTGGTTTTACAAAGGGTACCGAGCCAGAACCTTCAAATTAAGTGTGTTTCACAAGTTTTAAACACCCCTCAGGATAATTGTTGACCGGGTGTGCAGCAAACTCTGTCCAATACTTAGATATATTGTATTAGTAACTTAAACGATAATTACCTATTTTTACTTCTAGAAAGAGTCAGAACAAAATTATACACAAAAGCACATTGCTTTTATTATTTTAGTGTCCTGAGTGTGAAGATTACCGAGCTCGCTGCGATGGAGTGACCTGGTCATGTGTGCTGATAGACGAGTATGGTTGGATAGTGGCCAGGGAGGGCCGCAACCTCACCGGGGAGCCTGATGAACCTCTGCGAGAACACTTTGCCTCCGTCTACCCAATGGCCATGAAAGCGTTACTCAATGCCAGCGTGTTTGAAATGAACTGGATACACGACTACCAAGGAGTTTGTTTCCCACCAGAAGAGGAGCCTTTAAATTCCGCCATGACTGTAAGTTATCAAGTTTAAATACTTACGTAGGAATAGCACACATGAATTAATCATACTGGGTCTTTAAACAAAATGATACATGTGGTAGTGATTATAATATTTAAAATTGCAAAAAATGTGACTGTTGAATTTCGCAGGTGGTGCCGTCCATACTAAGGTCAATATGGCGGTCAGTAGGCATTATACTTCGAGTTACTCAGGAGATGGTCACTCTCATCACTATACTTAGTACTAGTAAGTATTCTTTGTATGATGAGTAATAGTATGACCAAAAGACACATCAAAATCAACACTAGCCTGATAGCAATCAGACTTAAATTGAGACAATGATACTCATCAGGGCTTGAATATATAATCTATACGTTTGCTCATCATCATATTTCAACAGGTTGTGTAACACTAGTGTCGGGGGACACAGAGCAAGAGAAACAGAAACGCAAGAAGCGACTGTGGCGAGACTACGAACGTGAGAAGTATGAGACGTTGTATGACGATCGTGTACTCGTCAATAGAACGAGATTCGCTGCCTGTGACAGATCTAGGGTGCTCTATCTTTTACAGGTACTTTGCCACTTCTAGTTTTCTTAGTTCGAAGTTAAACCCTATTTAGATTCAGTTTAATGCTATTTTTGACCAGTTTTTATTTCCTTTCCAATGAGTAGGTAATGAAAATAAACCTATTGTATAAACGCTAATAACAATAGAATGAAACATCATAATTTCCTGTAAAGATAAAAAACTAAATACTCATTTAGATCTTAGAATTTTTACAGTTTAAGGTTGAAATGTTAACATTAAAGTTCAGGAAATGCATTATCTTGTTACTAAATACATTAAAGCGTATAAAAATCCGAGAAATGAACAAGTGCATCTACCTCTTCGGGTAAATTTACTATCATAATTAACTTAACTTGTATTTTAATCAAAATTAACTCGAAAATGTAGGAAGTATATGACCTTTATATAGAAATTTAGTCAAGGAGACGTAATTAATCAGTGATGTATGTTCAGATACACATCAACTAACACAATAATTTGTTGTAAGGCATATGTAAAAATCATGTTTAAGATAAACGAAAGTAGATAATTAATTTGATATGAAAATACCGAGTATTCTAAGTAATTGAGTGCACACGTATACATTCAAGTGTGGGAGAGTCACGCTTCGCCACGAATGGGCCGGCCCGACCTTAGTGATACCACGGCCTCACAGAAAACTGACATGAAACTACGCTTGCGTTATGTTTAATTGGGTGTCAATTACCCCCTTTCCCAATCTTCCTAATCCCCGATTCTCCAACAACCTTTCAATTCCTTATCCCCAAAAAGCCGACAACGCACTAACGTAACGCCTCTGGTGTTTCGGGTGTCCAATGTCCATGGACGGCGGCGATTGCTTACCATCAAGTGATCCTGCACACACAGCTCGCTTACCGGCTTATAAAAAAAAAACATTTTATGCCTATCGTGTGTATTATACACAAGTTCACATACGCACACACACACACACATGTCTGTGTACACGTATACATCTGTACGTTTTCCAAAATGGCCAACACCATACATTAACTTATAGGCAGTATTTTAATCCTATTTTTGCTTAACGTTTAGATATAACTTATAATAGGTCACATACAGAACATTAAACCAATACTATAGTACCTAAATCTTTGTTTGGA
Organism: Spodoptera frugiperda; assembly: GCF_023101765.2. Taxonomy (NCBI): domain Eukaryota; kingdom Metazoa; phylum Arthropoda; class Insecta; order Lepidoptera; family Noctuidae; genus Spodoptera; species Spodoptera frugiperda. The sequence goes on along the minus strand of NC_064214.1, from coordinate 3,586,839 downwards.
AGGTATATGAAGGGGAATCATAGGTATGCATAATTTATTACATACATTAAAGAAGCAAAAAGGCAATTACTATAAACACAACTTCGACTTGGAAGATTATGAAAGGCCAAAGAAAACCATTATAGGAATAAGTAGAGATGGTTGTATCAACTTAACACTTCAATAGAACCTCGCGTCATATAATTTTAAATTAGTACTCCCATATCTAAAAGGTACCTAAGTCTAATGTATTATTCATCTTTCCATACTAGGTATTGTCGTAAAAATCAAAGCACTAATATCGATAGATGATTAGATTTGATCAGATTTATCTATTAGATATATTAGATTAGACAGTTCCTTAATCGTCTAATTTTGATGATTCATTAGATAGCTACATATCTACTATTAATAAATATTACTCAATTAATTGAAAGATGACATAAATAAGGTGAAATCTATTATAGAATAGCCGTTTCTATAAATTATACTTAAACACAAAATAAGTAGAGTCGACAGAAGATACATTTCATATACCTTACCACCATTTCGTATATCTACTCTAGAGTGATGAAATTCCACTACAGAACGAAATCCACCTTAAAACTTCTTTCAGAACACCACAAGAGCGCAAGAAGCTCTGAAGCGAGCTCCGAAGCCATGCAGTTGGCCTCTAGTAGCGGCGCGGGTACCAAAGACCAATCTGCTGTTGGTGGCTGTGTATAACGATTGCCCGTTCAGGGGCAAACCCGTCAATGACCCTCTTATTAATGAACAGGTAAAGTTTCATTCACGGTTTGGAAAATTTGACGCGCAACGGGTAGCGGGTTAGATTCCCGCACGGAGCAACTCTTTGTGTGATCCACAAATTGTTGTTTCGGGTCTGGGTGTCATGTGTATGTGAACTTGTATGTTTGTAAACGCACCCACGACACAGGAGAAAATCCTAATGAGGGGCAACGTTTACCAATAAGAAATGATTGCATCTTACTTAGAAACAAGGAAATTGCTACGAAGCGGCAACGTTAAATCCGCCTATGGTTTGTGTCTCAGACTATCGTATGACGCAACGTGGGCGGCAGACCTTAATTGTATTCATGTTTTTCAATATTTTCAAAATGTTCGTGTGACTTATATAAAATTATTGATCCCGATACAATATACGACAACGACACATTATACAGTACCTAAAGTGTAGTAAGCCAAACAATCAGAGTTTTCTTAACTAGCTAACAGGAATTCTAGTAAAATCAAACGTGTGTCGCGTAAATTCCGACTCCCGCACACATTCCGAAATATTCACTCGGAAATATCAACTTTGAAAGATAAAATTCCACGTATATCATACGTTTTAATAGATTACATCTCCACACTAATCACAATCTTTTAGTTGATTGCAGCAAATTAATAATCGTTCTTAGAATATTCAACAATTTTCCTTCTGGTGTTGCTACTGTGTTACCAAGATCTACCACGTATGTAAAATTAATTGATTAAAAATCAAGTATAGAAGTGACGGATTTGTAATTTAAATAACACAATCCATTACCTATTTTGCAGGACTTATTTTTGCAATTTTTACCATTAATTTTCAATTCAGAACAAGAGAATTTCAATTTCCTAGAACTTAGGTACCTAATGTTATTATAATTAAGAAATAAATTGAAACTTTTTCCTAAAACCCCGTCGAGGATCTGATAACCAATTTTCTATTTTCCTAGTACCTGGAAGTGGACCCCGACATAAAAGGGTTCCGACAGAGTTCAGCGAGCAAGTTGGCGTGTTGGCGCAACCGAGTGCCGCTACCGTCGCGTCCGCCGCATGTCAAGTGCTACCATCATAACTACGCACGCGTATGAAATTTATTGCCTCGTCAAACATCTTAGCTCCTTAGTTTCATCATTAGCTTTTTCATATTTTTTGTCCTATTTGCCCACTCATCATGACATCGATACTTATGTAGCACTGCAAGTATTTCATCTTATTATGTACTTAGATATGAATTTAATATTCTCAATCTCATGTTTGCAGGAAGCAGGCTACAGGCAATGCGGTCCCTGGCTACCCGACCCTGAGGAAGAAGACGCAGCTTCCAACATCACAGCATCGAACACAATGCTCTCTATCATACTCATCATGTTTCTCATCAAACAACTACATCTACTGCTATAAAACAAACAAATAAAACAACGCCAACACATTTCCATTAACTTGTTTATTTCATAATTTAAAACAAAGATATTTGGTTCGGAAATTATTGTAATACTGGAGACCTGCAAACATCACTAAATTAATGACGCCTGTTCAATAATCTCTTTTTAAAATTTAATTCAATTGAATGATTGAATAAATGGAATGTTAACAAATCGGTCTAAGCTGTTCATGTTCACTGAAGATTTGTATGCCATCCACGATGTTACTGTAAAATCAAAATAATCGATTATCTTAGTCATCGATATATTTAATCGATAGTTAGCGCATCAGTGAACAATCACAGCTATCTTCCGGAAACGATAATTATGAGTTACATTTTTTAATAAATTAGACGAAAACATTATAACTATTCATGCCTATCTAATAAATGAAACACGTTAATGAAAAGTTACTCTCGAATTTATTGCTTGTTGCGTCTGAAATGTGAAATAAATATTATTAAATCATTGTGAGTTTTAATTCGTTTCTTTTACAAAACTTTCTTTGAAAACTCCAGACTAATGGGTTGTGAGAGACGTCCGTATAACGGCCGCCATTTTATGTATTATCGAACAGATGTTCAGTTTTGAAATAAAGTTTAGTTCGTCTAGAATAAATGAAATAAATAAATGGAAGTTACGTTTGAACGTCCTAACTACAGATACTTGCATCCCCAACATGATCAACGAGCAAGCACTGTTGCTGTCAATGTTCCGTTATTTTACCACTAAATATTATACACGTGCTATTTAACTTACAACCCTGAAAGTCAGACTATTTAATGTTCTATTTTCTTTCATACGATCTGCCTACAAACATTTTCATGAAACAAAATAACACGGCGATGTTAGAAAAAAGGGTAAAATATCAATTTCTTATTAATTATACTCTAAAGACATCTTATTAATACGAATAATCTTACTGCTCCATAATCTTATTAGACAAAAATATAATATAGCTAGATGTTCTTGTATTACTTCTTTATATTGAACTTTAATATCTCAAGTTGTAAGTCAACTGATATCTTTAATATATTGAGCTTGAACATCTACACTGCCACTTCTGACTCACTAAATGATAACAATCACATTTTCATTTACTTGGCTTTCTTTGGTTAACCTTAGAAACATCGGGTGGAATGGACATTCCTCAAATAATCCATTGCATCGAATGTATTGCAAATAACTGTAGTTCATAAAACAATTATTTATAAGAAATCTACGTTTGAAAAGTTCGAATCATTTTTTTTAGAATTTGACGCATCAATCAATTTAAGAAACGCTACTCTGTGTAGTTCGTTCCACATGTACTTAGTTCCAGAATATAGTATACAAGGGAATATGTTTTTGGTACTCGAAATAAGAATTCTGTCAATAAATCAAGTATCAACAAAAGTAAGCTCCATGAAAATTACGTATTGCGGGTAACTTATAACAAAATCTTTTTTTAATTTCCAAATACTTTTTTCATTTCTATAGCCTGAACAAGCACGTTAAGTTACGCATTTATCCTGCTACACACTGCTTGAATGATGTCGTAACACACGGAGCCACAAAACAAAGTACATGCAGAACGCACTACACATTACATTTAATTCGATGATACTAAAATATATCGCACTAGATCTGCATTACAATCGCTAGCAGAAACCTAGAAAGTACTACTATAAATGAAACATTACAAACAAACTGTAAAATTAATGCAGATCTAATACCAAAGTACTTAAGTGTAAAGGTTTGTCGTTCTCTTAGTGTTAACATCAAATGTTATCTGTATTGCAGTGTAAGGCATTCATTGATCAGGGCATCTCATTGAATGACGTCACAATCTTACTCCGTACCATTGGCAATAGAGAATTATTGATAGGGCGCTGAAGATTGGAGAATCGGTGGGAAAATAAATACATCACAAATGTAGTCTTTTCTAGAAATGACAATCGTAACATGAAATTTACGTCTTTTATTCCTGGAATGGGTAAGCAGAGATGCACATATTTAATGCAACTTATGCGACCTGTGCTCGGCAGTCGCTGTTGCGACTGACAGTAAGACTGAAATAAATTGTATATAGTCATCCAGACAGTGATGTCATCGTATTCTGTTTCCTAATATTACAGAAACAAGGTCTAATCTTCCTTGTACGGAGTAGATTGTAACACCACACTTGTAACATACAATATCTATAACACTACAAACTCTTTTTACCTCTGTCAGTTCTTTTTTGGCACTATGTAACCTATGAAAATATTCAAAACTAGTTCTTTGATTTATATTTGAACAGGAAATTTCGATCAATTTGTGACAATCCTATTATATTAGTAAAATACTGTCATTATTACATAGATATACTTACATCTAATGTCAAATAATATTTTTGGTTTAGAATAATAAATAAAAAACCAATGGTTCGACGTATTGTTTTGGCCGTGAAGTTTACCTTTAAGAAATAATAAAAATGCTGTATTGCAATCAGGTTTAAAATTTTACCTGACTAAACAAGCCAAATTATTCTTAGTCCGATAGCTGTCTCCATTCATACGACATTTCCAAACACCACAGCCAACACAATACAGATACAAATTAATTATAAAACATAATACACATAAAACGTAACAAATCTTTGGTATTTAATACATAGGCGAAGTGCATTAGGCAAACAAATATTAATAATATTAATTCATTAACAACATAAGAACACATTACATGTGCAAACTATAAATATAAATAATAACACTGGTATGTGCACATTTGTAAAATAAACTTAATATCATCAAAGGAATGTCAAAACAATAAAAGTAAAGTAAATAAGTTAATTGTATAGTTGTTTGGTTTCCTTAACAAATAATAAGGTACTGTCAAAGAATGTAAACATTTTAATGTAAAAATTATCTTGCTTCATAAGCAACTTAGAACGAGACAAGTCTAAATTGTAACTAGCACTAACTATAGAATAAAATTAGCCATCTTTAAAAAAATATTGGCATAATTTACTATTAACTTTTACTTCGTAAAATAAAGAAGTGAAGATTTTAATAAAAATCTAATAATACATTTTGAAACTTACGACAAACGATTTAAACGCGAGTTTTTACACCCGCTACACGAGATACTTCTAACGGTGAGATGGGTGACTAACCACCAGCCATATCCTAATATTCGAGCTCCTACCTAATTTTGCCAACATTTACAGATTTACTCCAATCCTTACCCAACATATTACACCCGAGTATGTTAGAAGTATTTCGCTGTAGAACAAGTAATTAACGAATAGAGAGACACTGGTGCTGAATGATAATGTCTCAATCGGGCAACAGGAGGATGGGGAGGTTTATGTTCAGCACAGAATATCTTGAGGCTGATATGATAATGAGTCCTCCATTAGTTAACTACCCGCCAAGGTTTGGTAATTAGTTGTGTGTGACGTAGCTGTGCGTTATCGAGGTTGTGAGCGTGTCTACTCCTCCTCGGACTCGGAGTCGGAGTCAGGGATCGTGTTGAACCAGTTCTCCCAGTTAGACGGGGGACCCATCACTGTTCGACTGTGAAACGAAAACAATATATTTTATAGACATTGACTTTAAGGACACATTTGTCACTATTATTAGTTTTCAAGCAGCTTTAGGTATAAATGATAAGCTTCTGTTCATGTCTATTGAGGCAATTACAATGGGCCTTTATTTCAATCTCCCATTGTCATTTGCATAATTCAACCTGAGTCAAGTTCATCACGGTAATCAGAAATATTGTAAAAGTTCGAATGTAAGGTAAGGTCATCTAAAAATTTCGAAGTCCCGGCTCGGAATCAGGATTTGGGACTTTGGAACGTGCCGTTTTTAGTGTGACACTACCTCACGTCTCACGCAGGGCGGGAGGAGTCAGTCGACAAATAAGATGTATAGGCTGAGTACGTACGGTTGCTTGGTGACGGGCTGCGGCAGCGTGGCGGTGGCGGGCGGCGGCGCGGGCGCGGGCGGCGCGCGGCGCTGCAGCGTCTGCGTGCCCCCGCCGCACAGCGCGCCACCCTCCCACCCCTCCTCCAGCACCCATCTGGACACAACGCCCACTTAGTATACGGTATACACAATGCAAATCATTCTACATACTATCAGATTGTTCGATAAGTTACCTGCTGGGGTTGTGAAATGATAAACTCAGAAATGTAACAAATACTTTCGGTTACGATTTTCGGTAGTCCGCCGAAAGATTTTTGTTATCTTAGTGGCATACAATTGTAACATTCTTTGTAAAGTAGTTTTACCTGGAGCTGCTGGCGGACTTGCAGTTCTCGCACTCGCTGCGGTAGTCGTCCGCGTCCTCCGCGCCCGGGGCCGAGCCCTCGTAGCTACACACGCACGACGGCTGCAAACGTACGCATTGACAAACCATTATCGCCACAACTTGTACAAAAGACGTAATATAATGTCAAGTCAATGTAGACAGAATACATGGGGCGTCACAAACATTTAAATAATGTAATCCATTATTTAATAATATGTACGTTTGGTCAAAGCAAAATTGAAACGTTAAGTATTAAACATCTGCATTCCATAATGTATATAAAACATAAACCTCAGCTTACCTTGTCGACGGTGAGTGGCAGCGTGGGTTGCGGCGCGGGCGGCGCGGGCGCGGCGGCGGGCGGGGCGTGGGCGCCGCGCGCGTGCCCACTGTGCTGAGTATGCTGGCTGTGCTGCGTGTGCTGCGTGTGCTGAGTGTGCTGAGTGTGCTGTGTATGCTGTGCATGCGGTGCGGGCGGGGCGGGGTCTGCGGCCCGCTCAGCGCCCACGTTTTGTTCCTCGCTATGCGTGCGTCCCCGCCATCCTGTACTACCGCTCAGCCGGGCCTGGCTCCTGCAACATTTACCAACACTTATATTATTATACACAAAATCCACAGATATCCCAAAAGAGCCCATTACCTTATTGCTTTCTTAAAGTCATCAATTCTTCAAGTAGTAAATACAAAAGAAGCTGTATAATTAAAAAGACTTACGTATCCACATCGACTGGTTCGATGTTCCTCGTGATATCGTTAGCTGAAGCAAGGTTGAGGTTCCTGGGCATGCTGCGGCCAGTGTCGGCGTTGTGTCGGTTGTTGTCGCTGGGCTTGTGGAAGGAGCGACGGATCTCGTTGTGTAGGGAGCGGTCGGCGCGGTTGAAGCCAGATATAGGCGTGTCTAGTAACGTCGCGTCCACTGCCGTCGATATACGGGGGATAGTGCGGTGGCTGGAATGTTCATGTTATTTTATTTATACTTTATGCTAATTAAAATTGTACTTACACAAACTCAATGGGACATGCATAACTTATTATTATTGGTTTCTTTGTAATTTACTTTAATGGGAGCTAAAGAATGCATGGATTGTAATAGCTTGCATTCTGTAGTTTCATTTGCATACAGGTTTTAAGACGTGTATGTACATTTTTTCAAGCATTACGATTGTTTTTACCGCTTAGTTCCTTTGTACTTCAGTGTTTTATACAAATATGTCCGATTTTTCGAATGATACATACAGTGAGGTATGTACGTTGGCAGTGTTGGTGTAGAAGCCGGGCACGTTGTGGGGTCGCTCGTGGTCTGGTTCCCGCTGCAGCACGGACAGTAGCCCGCGGTTACTGATCGCGCCCAGCGACCCCGTCAGACGGATCGCGCTCGGAAACCCCACCACTGTGCAACAAAAACAACGTCCATATTATTAAATCAGTAAATAAATATCTACATTTTCTAATAGGTAGACAACTCTGAATTGATTTGTAGATATATTAAAATCCAGACAATGTAAAATGGGAGAACTACATAAGCTTAAAAAGAATTTTCCTGACGATTCATTCAAATCAAAATACATACTGCCGAATCCGGTGTCATCTTATCATCTAACTTAAATTGCAAGATATTGGTGAGTCAAAGTTTTATTTTGTTGTTGTTGCCTATGTAGTACGTATTTACATAAATAAATACCATTTCACCACTTTTCATGTCATCGACAATCAAATAGCTAAAAGTTATCAACATTCCAATAGGAGAAACATGACTATAGTACAACATGTGTATACTTAACATTCACACCTTTACCTATCCCGAATAGCCACAAGAATGTGATGTCATCCACTCATATATTATGTTATCGTTACGACTCGGTTAGCAAACGAATGATCTCATTACTCCATCCTAACATCTATTCCCAATGCACTTGTTATTATTATACATTCTCACTCAAAATATAAACAAAATACTATTGAATGTCTTATTATTACGGTTACGCAACTACAATCATGTTATTCTTTTATTACGACACTTGCATAGTATCTCGTATTTCGTAACTAGTACTATTACCGCCTATTGTGTCTCCGAAAAAATCCGACAATTAAACAATACCGCTTTGTGTTTTCTGTGTCTATTGAAATTGTGTAACTTATAGAATGCTTTCCCTTTAATCACAATGTCAATGGAATCATGGACGATAAGTTCATACTAATATCAGAATTACGAAAGTCTGTTTATCTATTTTTCAATCTTTACAGTATTATGGTAAGGTATGGTACTTACTGTTAGGTGCGAGAGGATGGTGAGTCATGGCGGCAGGCTCGCGGTTGTCCTGCTGGTGCACTGGCTGCAGCAGTGGCGCGTTGTAGCAGTTCTGGGTGTTGGCGATCTATGGAATGTTAGGGCAACATTCTTAATTTATCTCGAGATTAAAGAATACAAGCTGCTAAAAGAATACTACGCAAATGTAGTCCAAGCATTGTCAAGGATGAATCATAAACCAAATGAAACGGTACTATGTAGATACTGATCAAACATGCAAAAGAACGTCAAAATCTGTTAGAGTTTACGAGAAATTATACCATACTTTCGTCTTACATGGAGGAGTGAAAGGAAGGTAGGAAGGTCTTTGCCATTAGTACGGAATTTTTAGACGGACTACGGACGGACCCATAAATTTTTGCACATTAGGTACTAATATTAAAAATTCTGCCTAAAGTGACCATTTTATGCGGACAAAGTTATAATTATATGCCTGTGTCATAGTTCAAACTCCTTCATTTCCCTTCATTATCGAGAGCCTTGCGAGCTGACATTTACATGTATGTCGCGTACGATAATAGCGTCCCACGCCTTTATAAGGCTGCTTACAGATAAACGGACACGCGTAGGCGGGAACTGAGACTTATAAGTACATTGATATGTAGCTTTTTATCTCAATCAGTAGTCTGTCAGTAAATGTGTACTAAGCCTTAAAAATACTGGGATATTTAGATGTTTCCTACAAATGAAATCGAACCTTTTAACTTACTTTTTTGTATTATGTTCACATTACATCCCTAAATACACTATTTTTTACATGTTGTTTTACATTAGTTACATGACAGAATAAGATAGGTGAAACACAATAAAATGCTCATATGATATTTTTAAACAACAGTTAGTATAATAATTTCACTGAGTCTCGAAACTATTGTTCTAACCTACTCTGTTACTACTAGACATTTAAGAACGGTAAATATTTTTATAGAAGTGCTATTTTAGTAGCGAATAGCCAACTTATCATATATAGGTCTCATAAACATACATGCAAAAAGAGAAAAAGAGTTAGTTAATAATAGAAAATTCTACTTTAGTACATACATACATGCATAAACTCACGCCTTCATCCGCTAGGGGTGGGGCAGTGTCTACTTGTATCTAGGTGTAGGTTAAATAAAGTCATACATAATATGTGACCTGTGTGACGGGCCGCGGTACGTTGACGTATCCGTGTCCGGCGCACGACACGTCGTCCGGCCGAGACATTGTCTCCACCGTCGCAGGGTACGTGCGGTGGTATGATGTCTCGTTCGATACTCTGTAAACAAGTCCATAGGGGCTTTTGAGTCATTGACACACTAGGACACGCACTCCATTAACAATGTAACCAAGAATTGTATTGTAAACCTGATTGAAAAAAAGTAACATACGGAGTTTCTTGCTCGTTCTTCTTTATAGGAATCTACACTTTGGGACGAGCAAATAGAGCAACTAGAGGACTGACCGACAGACAGACCTTTTGTTTTTTTTTTCTATATTGTTATATTTGCTTTGACTTTAACTTTGATTAGCTGAGTAACTAATGCTCGTCCAATATAACGATTTCTTTAAATAGTTTTGAATTTTATCTATAAAGAGAATCTTTAAATAACAAAATATAAACTTGGCACGATCTTGATTCAAAATGTATTTTGTAAGAGACTAGAAACTGTTTTAGATGATCGAGTATTAAAAAAATTACAGACAACACAAGTACTTGTTAATCTGTTTGGTACACTTTACCCAAATAACTACAAAAAATATGTTCTGTGTCATTAGCGCATTTACATACACAAATAATGTGGTAGTATGTACCGTACCTCATGTTATCAGGGCGACATTGAGCGATGGCTTCGTCATAGGGTGGCGGCGCTTCTCCTCGAGGCAGATAGTTACTGGGCGGCTTCCACGCGGCCAGCGCAGTCTCACACGTACCGCCCATGTAGCCCATACTGCCACTGATGTATCTATAAACACACAAAGATATGTAGATGTAAGTACACATTTAATACATTGACTGCCAACAAAAGTGAATTGAAGGCGAATCCTCCGCTAGCGCCGGTCATTTTTGCCCCCCATGGCGTTTAATGTGTTAAATATGGGCGAGTGGAAGAGGGCAACCAATGAAAGGACTGTGTGAGGAATGTTACGAAAGAAAATCTGTAATGTGATAACATCTGACAAGGGACAATGATATTCATTGAATAGCTCTCACATAACTTAAGGGCATAAGATTATTTTATTAAAATAGGGCTGTACTTTCCCAAATTTGTGTTAAGAAGAGTTTGGGATAAGAATATGAACAAACTGACTTAGAATACATAATTAGGTATGTAGATTCTATCTAACATCCTTCTACTAATTATATCGAACGTATATTCATGTTATTATAGCAGGTAGGTAGCTACATGGTATTGTCTGTGTCTAGGTACCATAAATGGGATGGCGTGACACAATAACTGTTGTCTAACGAATCGACAAACAAGCTCGTCACACACATGGCTGTGTAACTTCGCCTGATAATTTGTGAAGTCAATACGTTTACATATAAATTCGAGGGCCATTCTGAAATGGTAGTCCAAGGGTACGGTTTTCATTCGTATAATGTAGTAATTTAAAGGCACCTTTTAACGCTCAGACACAAGAGCGATCATTATGCAAAAATAATTCCTTGACTTAACTTTGAATAGTTAAATAGAGCACAACTTGCTATACTTTAGGGAAAGACGGGACACCATATGAGGATATCATTTAATTATTTTACTATTATTTATCGACTATTGCTTCCATTCCAAATCTAGTCATAAAAAAGATACGATCGAATTGAGAACCTTCTCCTTTTTTGAAGTCGGTTAAAAATAATCATAAATGTTTTCACCGTTCACGCACTCACTCGTACGGACAGCATAAAACATTTCAACTAGGTACTCGTGAGTCATGACAGTTCGTCAGTTAGATCTAATTGCGACAATTAAGTTGTATGGCAACGGTACCCGGTAACTTGCAGTACATATTAATTACCTACAAGGACGTCAAGTGATGTGTTACACAACTACCTAATCTGCGATATCCGCTGCAAGACGCAATAAAACATAGTAGGCAGTTAGTTTCATATTGCGATTATTTTTTTCACGTATAGACGTGTGTTACATACGCATGATTAAATCCTTTGCCACAGCAAAGCACAAATTGCACACAATTGGAGAGTTTACATTCTTATTTGTTTATTTCATATTACGACGTTTCCACCAGCGTTTCAACCCTTAGCTTTATTGTGACCTTGATCACCCACTATGTAACACGAATAAACAGACGCGGTTACTGACTTCGTAGGCTTATGATTTGGATTAAGTGCCTCATTTTGTAACCAAAGGCCTTATTCCTATAACTCGGTCTTTGTTGACTTAATGATGTTTATTATTTTCTTATACATGTGTAATTTGTTTTTCTTCAAATAGACATATCTCTTTTTGACAAAAACATATTGACGTCTTACGATTCTTATAAGAAACATATTAAGAGTCTTATAAGAAAAGATAACATTTTGACGAGATTGTAACGAGAAATTTGGAAAAATTATTACACATTCCTAATTTCCTGAAAAATCGATTAGTGCCTATAGGTACTAATCGATTAATGAGACTTTTATAATGACTACAACTACTACAATATAAATTAACGTAAATACATGATAAAATAAAACTGCTAAGACATACCCAATGCTAGTTAAGCTCCTCTGGTCATCAGCATGAGGTGGGCGGCGTCGCTTCTGCTTCCTAACGCGGTACACGACCAGCGCGACCGTCAGGAGGACTACGGCGGCTGCGCCCCCGGCCGCCATGCGGACATTGGCCTCCGCCCCTTCCGCGGGCTTCACGACGTCGTCCAAACAAATGAACTCACAACATGTGTTGCCCACGCGGAAAGATCGGCAATCCTGCGTGAAAATCGTAAAAAAATATATTTCGCTTTAATTTCAATTATCTTTTAACATCTGTTGGATTCTCTAATAGGATAAATAGACAATTAACCAGATTTTTTTATATACAGGGTGTATTTTTAAAAACGAGACGCATTCAAGGAGGTGACTCGGCTATCGATTCTGAGTCCAAATCAATAAAAAAAATGGGATTTTTTTTTTTTTTTTGTAAAATTCGCAAATCCGTAAGTGAGAACTACGCCTATCACATTTCGAACGTTATGTAACTAGCTTAAAACGCGGCATTACACGCACACAAACTCAAACACGTATTTGACATTATTACCAATTCCCTAAAATTCCAATAAGAAACGCGAACGCACCACAAGCTCCGCCCCCAGCACCCTCACCCTGTGGCGCGCACGCACACGCATTCAGTTTATGTTTTGGCACTGCCGGTGGCAGTCGCTTGCGAAATTTCTTATGCATGACCTTGAACTCCCGTCTTATTAATTATCAAAGTTTAGTGTTTATGATGATAACAGACACTTAGTCTAGGTAGTTTACTTTCCCGCCACCGGTAGAAAAATTCTCCGTCGAGTTATTCAAATGTTCGTCTTAACCAGAAAATACCTACACAGGCATGACAATTACGTATGCTGACTATTACCCAGTGACTGTAAGAAGTTTAGTGCTTGAAACACATTCAAAATAAGTGTCTTAGTGTTACAATAGTCAATCAGTGACGTAGTGCATACCTATGTTACTGTGCATAGGTAGATTACGAAGACGAACAAAATCTCCGGACTCCGAGTGACACAGGTAGATATTTATGTAATTTATTTACTTGTACATTCCGTCCCTAAGGATACCCACTGGCCCATTACTAAGTTTGAAATTGTTTATTAGTTACACCAATAGGAAACGCATTTAGTATGTACTTATTACGAATCAGCTGATCAGCTGGTAACTATCGTAGGTATGTATGCGGAATATCAATGCATAAATAGGAAAGACAAATCCGCCCCTAAGGCTACCCACTGACCGACAATTTTATAATCCACCGATTTAAAACACGAATAAACATTTGGACACTTACCTACTCGTACAATGCGTATTTTGATATTAACTTTCAAATTACATTAGTAGTTTTGGCTCTCTAAATATCAATTTTTACATAACTACTGAATTCACATAACTACGTCTTACCCAGACCCGATACAACAAATTGTGGATTAGGTACTTATACAGAGTTGTTCCATGCTGGAATCGAACCCGCGACTCGTTATGGTATCGGTTGTTGCCCGCCACTGCGATATTCTGATTAAATAGCTAGACCGCTAGCAGAAACTAGTTTATTTTAGATCGGATTAAGAACGCATCAATAGGATCGATGAATTCAAAGAAATTGTTTCAACACACAAAAATGAAACAAACAGCTGAGCGATATTCAGCAGGATTGCAATAAGACGTAATAAGTAAATCATTACTTAACTAGTACCTACGATGAATCAGCTGATAACTACCGCAGGAACATACATGAAATGATAATAAGTAGGTAAGTAGTATACTAATTGTTAGAAATTAGTTAGGCAATAACAAACTAACAATAAAGTAGGTGATAGGTACGTAGTACGTACGTAGGTTATGCGGATGAAACCATTTTTAGATTTAAAACTTTGAACTGAATGTATCTAGGTAGACAGAATACGTTAGTAAACTACTTATCTAACATCACGCCCGCAAACAGCTGAGCGCTTGGACTACCTACCTACTTACCTATGTGTGTTTATTATCCCGATCTTACGATTCTAAGTTTGAAATTGGTTGTTTTACGTATTCAGCAGGATGCCAATAAAATTTAATTAATACATCATAATTCATTAGCTATTATGAATCAACTGATAAATACTGTACCTATGGCGCAGAATAATAAGTAAACTTATAGTCAGTTACTAATTAATGGTTAATAGTAACGACTTAATTCAAATAGGAAACAAAATTTTACATCATTCGATTTAAAACACGAATAAAACTTTGGGTTGAACTTACCTACGTACAATGTGTTTGTTGATATTAGTTAGTAGGTAGTGGTACCTAAGATTATGCTCGCAAACAGCTGAGCGTTTGGATTAGATCCCTACCTACCTTTTCGTAGCGATGTGTTTTCATAATTCAGACCTTAAATAACTAAGTTTTAAATTATTAGTATCCAACAGGATTGCAATAAAACGTAATAAGTAAATCATTAGGTACGTAGTGTTATGAATCAGCTGATACCTACGTTTTCTTTGAAGATACGAGTACTACTTTCATTGATTGTTTCTGCACTTTAAGATAATTGAAAATGTGTTAACAATCAAATCATTAATGTATGTTGGAGATTATTTTTTTTCGCTTTCTAACTGCCTACTTCTCGCGTAGCCCCGCCCACTCACCTTCGACGCTGTCTTGTTACGCTGTGTGCGTGACATGTTGGGCGATTCTGAAATATTCAGAATCGCCGGTGACGAATTATTCTGAAAGACGGCCAATCTTAAATAATTTATTATAGCTGTGTTTTTAACTATTGGCCAGTTGACCTTATTTTAAATTTAACATTTTTTACTTCCGTAACATGCTCCCGAGTTCTGTCATGGTTTCAAATCTGCACCCTGTATATATACATAAATGCAATATCACGCCTTTTCTTCCCGAAGGGGTAGGCAGACATGTACATTAAGGTGCCACTAACAATGTACACCCATTTTTTACTAACTATTTGTGTTAAGAGTGCCATGTAATAGGGGGTAAGCCTATTGCCATATACATAGCACAATTCCAGACTCCTTTTTTAATGATAAAATCAGTTCTATATCTATATTCCCAGTGTATTTCTATACTTGTAACACATTTTATTATGTTTGTAAAAAATTAAGGGCAGTTGACTCTGTGGTTGACTGTTGACATAACTGGGTTATTTTGCAAGCATTTGTAATCAAAGTGCAATCAACTATCAAAACAAAAGGCAGGAAATGGAGTCAGTAACAGTCACTCTTTGTTTGTTAAAAAGATATTGCAAAATATTTGAAGTATCTATGGACTTCAGTGAGTACTAAATAACAATAGATAAATAAGGAAAAGTGTACAAACCTTTCTTTTTAATTATGTTATAATAAATTAAATTATCCTTATATGCTCATTTATTTCTTACATGATTTGTCATGTGTACAATTGAATCATGTAATTACATTGAATGTAGGTACATAATATGGAGTCCAACAAAAATATTTTATTCTTGGTACATTGTACCATCTGGCATGCAAAAAAAATATGATAGCTCTAAATTTTTTAATTAAAAAATAGGAGTTTATTGGCATGCATAAGTAGTTATTTCTTTTTATCTGTAATTTATTTTGATATCATGACAACATTTCTATAATTTAAAAAATATTTTGAATAATTCTGAACCATGTTTCTTTGATATATTATTTAATAATGATTTTTATTTTATTTTGATATATGTATAGAACTTTAAATAGGAAAATAATTCAGATCTGTAAGACACTACACTAGAGTAAAGGAGAAGAAATTTGTAACTCCTATATTTATATTAAGTATATTGTATGGAAAATAAAATAGGAAAGATATTTTTTTACATTTGTTTTAATTTATAAAATCTGCATTTGCATTTTTATATGAAACAACAAGTTGTATGGCTTTAATGTATGAGTATTGCCAATTTGATACTATTGATAGCTAAATAAAATAAAGTAACACTATATTGGCTCACCTGAGGCGGTGAACATAGGACCGCCTTGCACACTTTGGGCAATCCATTGTCACAAACGCACAGAGTACAAGTATCTGGGCCAGGCACATAATGAAGTCCGTGGGAAATCAACCGACCGCGCAAATCTGTACATTGCTCCTGAGCCGCTACACCTGCAATTAACATCACACAATACATCCAGGCCACTAGCACCACATTCATAAATGCCATAGTTCATCACCAATTTATAAATAAAATAATTACTGAAGAAGTGTAAACTCGATAAACACAGCACAGCCTTGACAAGCATCATGTATTTTTAATTCAATCAAATCTCATTTAAAACCGTACGACTCATTTTTGTTACAGAACTTTTGTCTTATTTTATAATCGATATTCACTCGTCGGGTTAGCCGTACAAAATCTTTTTGATCATGCGTCTTGGCTGTTTTGGTCTGCTTTGCGTTTGCGTACATCTGTCAGAATGTCAGATCATTCATGTCACCAACTGACAGAATAACTTGTCAAAGATTAGCAAGGACAGAGACTGCGCATTATAGATATTTGTCTTTGTGACCGCTTCGGATATCGGATAATTTCGATCCGAATGCTCAACACTAAAATCGACTAATGTAACATAAGGATGTTATTGGTAATCTATGGCACCTTTTGACTTTGACATTTACCTGTAAGTATGTTTTACAATGTGAAAAACAGGGATATATAAAAATGTCTCATTAGAATCTGATTGGCTTAAGAAATGTTATTAGAGTCGTTCTTCCATTTCTATTGATATGATTGGTTGGAATGAATATATTTAACTTTTTGATTTGTATGAATATGTAACTGAAATCAGTGGAAATCAGCACAGTTTCTTGATTTTTTATATTTTATTTTACAGGAACAATAAAATATTTCCACTGAAAAGAATGATTTAAGAAGACAAGGATGGCTGGATTTGGTGATTTTTCAGGCTACAACAGGCCTTATGGGTTGGATCCTAACAGGGAAACCAATGATTTGTACGACACTCGCTATCAGCAGATATACGGGTACCATACTCCTGTTACCGAAGAGTTTCAGGGGCCGCCGTTAGTAATGGATGATGTTTCTGAAGAAGGTATGTGATACACACTGTACAAATTTAAATATATTGAAAGTAAGTTCATTAACAATTTGTTCCCATTGAAAGTTTGAACATTTTACATGTTCTAATATTTTTTGGCATTCCAGAGTGTTTACATTCATACAAAGAAGTGGGAACTCGGCCAGAAAAATCTTGCCAATGTCTGTAGTTATGTACTGTCAATAACAAAATTATACAATAGCTATATTGTAAACACTAGACCATAACACCTATAAAAAGCTATATTATATTAAGTATAATTACTTGTGAAACGGAATTTTACTATTTCCCACTTCATAGTATACTCAACTATAATTTAATGTAGTTCATAATTTGTTTCAGATAACAATGCCTATATCACAACAGCTATAAGTGTTGCAAGTCTTATCACAGAGAATCTACTAAGTCACCCATTTATTGTATTGAGAAGGCAGTGTCAGGTTTGTTTATAATGTTATCATGTATTATATGTTATTTTTAATTGATTTTTTTAATTAAATGTTATTGTTTAATGCAGCAACATAGCATATACATACAACAATTTTTATTTAATATTTTCTCATATATATTTTTGTTTCTATAGCTGTTAAAAATTGTGTTTTAAAATATATTTATTGCACCTCTGCCTTTTTCTATTGGTATTAAAAAACATGTATTATTTTTACCTGCATATTAACTCAAGAAGTTCACTATTCAACAATTCAATAATCTTATCTCATGATTGCATCACTATCATTATTTATTTTTTCTAGAATCATCATTACTTAATTACTGCAGTTGTTATTATTGATATAATTGCAGGTACACAATGGTCTGAAGAACTATCACATAGTACCTTACACCCTACTGCCTGTAGTTGCGCGGTTGCATCGGAGACAAGATGTGACCACACTCTGGAAGGGCATTGGCTCTACTTGTATAGTGAAAGGTCTAAACTTGGCTGTGGAGGATGTGGTCTCCAAGGGCACTGGATGGCCTAAGTAAGCAATTTGTTTTATATACTTTTTTCTGACTTTTGTGATTGTTATGATAAAGCACAATACTGATACTATTTTCTCTTTTTAGGGACATTGGAAAATGTGATTCCGTCTTACAGTTCCTACAGCACATAACTTTAAAATGGTGAATATAACATTTTATTTTACCATAACAATGTGTTAATGAGTCATCCATAATATCATGAGAAATTATAACACTTACCATTTTATAATCTATTTTCAGTGTAAGTTTAGCTATCATTACACCTTTCTACTCAGCAAGCTTGGTTGAAACAGTCCAGAGTGACATTGCAAGTGACAAACCAGCAATACTAGATGTGTTCAGGGAAGGTTTCATGCGCATTTTAGAATGGGGAACTCCCAGCAGAGGTAGAATGCTGCCTATATGGGCTATTGTGTTCCCAACTGTCTCTCTTGGTATTACCAAGTATATTGCTCAGTAAGTATAATTATTGATTACAGCACCATAGTTTCACCATTTTATAATTTAGAGATAATATTATGGTAATTTGCATATTTAACTTTCTCTCCAATCAATGTATGAATATCATAGTAAGTTTAACATGATAAATTATGCTTCTATTTCAGCATAACATTTAAAAAGATAACTGAGAAAGTACTCCGTTTCCAACAAAGACACAGACATGAGCTTAGTGACTCCTATAATGTGAACTACAGCAAAACCTCAAACCCTCTGATTGAAGATATCAGTTTGAAAGCCAACATCATATCTTTCATTGCCATGGAAATAATATTCTACCCAGTTGAAACCATTATCCATAGACTTCACATACAGGTACTTTAATCTTTTTAATTATTTATTTTTTATAATGTCACACCTTTAATCCCTGCAGGTTGTTTTTATGCCAATGTACACCCACATTTCACAATTTATGTTGTAAGTCCCATGTAATAGGTAGTGATCCTATTGCCATACTTATACCAGCCAGGCACATTTCCAGACTCCGTGCTACCACTGAGAAATTTTCAAAAAACCGTAAAAGCCCAGTAATATTTCACCCAAAATTTATAAATATTGAAACAATAAACATCATACAGTAAAAAAATAACAATAATGAAATCTATGTATAAAGAGTACTTCAACACATAATTTCCTTGCAGGGCACCAGGACAATAGTAGATAACCTGGACACTGGCACATCAGTTATACCAATACTGACTGGTTACGAAGGATTTATGGATTGCTACAACTCCACCATAGCCAAGGAAGGAGTCTCGGGCCTGTACAAAGGCTTTGGTGCACTAGTATTACAGTTAGCAGCACATTTGGCTATCATAAAACTCACAACTTTAGTTGTGTCAGAAGTATCCAACTTGTTAAAGCCAGCCAAGTCCCCAACTTCTGATGACTCCATTCCCTCTCAAAAATATTTGTTCAACTAGTCCATGGTAACTATTTATTAAATTATATTGTAAGTGTAATTTGTCAAGCATTGTTTCCTGTGAGGATTTTTGAAATATTATTAAAATAAAAGCAATATATGGGTTTCATTATACATAGTATATTAATTTGATCTCTAGTATGTTATGTCCCATTAGTAGTTCAGTTCTTTATGATCTACCCATTTCTGTCCATTGTCAAAACTATGGGGCTAAAGGGCATTGCTAGAATTGTAGATGAATATTATCAATTTGATTTTGAAGAATTATATTTGAAGATAACAAGTCTGCACAATGGTACCTTATATTCTGTTTTTGTTACTTTTTGTAAAGTAGTAAATAAGTGAAATGTATAGCTTGTTAGAATGATAGCTCTGTTAACAAAAATCAGGCTGTTTTAAAATAAAGAATTGATTCGAAACATATTTATTTATTTATTATTTACACTACACTGGCATCTAAACCATGAACTTAGTAATTAAAACTTATACTTTATCCGGTAACTAATGGGTCAATACAAATCTTCCTTTGAGTAATCTCCGCATAATGACCCTGCGACCATTGGGTGTTGATATTCTCGTTTTCCAGCCATGTCTATTCACTCTACGGACTTCGTTTGGTCGAGGAAAATAGCATCGCACTTTAGTTCTAATAGAAGACAGCGAGAAACAATCTGGCTTTACTAGGCTTGTACTGGGAGCGACTGTTGAAGCTACTTGCAAAGTTTGTCTAAGAATCCTGAAAATTCAATCATTTTGTTGAAATTATTATAAAAATCATCCAATAACCATCAAAGTAACAAACGGCGGGCTGTATTGTGTAGACACTTACTTCAATGGTTGAAAAATCGCAGACATTATTCCTGACATGATAGTACAAATATGTTACTGTTAGAATAATTATCCCAAATTCTTAAATAAAATTGAAGTATTAGGTTAGAATCTTGGTGTTTCGAGAAATCAACGAAACTGACGTTATGTTTGACATTATTGTACTTGACAGATAATGGGCATTTTGCAGTTGCACTGCTAAAAATAGTTATTCCGTCGATCGTAACCTTCAATCAGTATTCATTCATTTTGAGAATTTATCCGAAAATAAATTCTGTAATGGTTGTGAATTTGAGTAAAATTTTTTTTAGTCGAGTTTGAACTTGCTTATTCTATCATTAGAAAGAACGTACACTTCGATGTCTATGGTACTCATTTATCACTCGCTCGTCTAGTCTATGTTATGAAGAGAATAATATGGCGGACCAAAATAACAAGGGCGCTAAAAGATTATTGTGGATTTTTGTGATTTCTGTTAAATCAGTCACTGGTTAATACATTGTATTGCACTTGTTATGTTTAAAATATATATTGTGTTTAAAATATCTCATAAAAGTGAGTACACTAGATAAGAAATTTCTTTTTATGCTTGTGTTATTTTTCTAGCGTAGTACCTTGCATTTAGAAATCCATTACAAATTAATATTCATTGTTTATTTCAGATTCAGAATGTCTGCAATCAAAGTAAATTTCGAAATCGGACATGAAGCATCTTTACGATCGAAAAAAACTCCAGAAGGCTTTACTCATGATTGGGAAGTGTTTGTGCGCGGCCTGGAAGGAGCAGATATAAGTCACTTTGTAGAAAAAGTGGTTTTTCAATTACATGAAACTTTCAAAAAGCCTCGAAGAGGTAATTTTTATTTAATATATTTAAATTTTAGCAAGGAACATATTTTGTTTATGTGATAAGATTCTATTATATTAGTTGTTTATTTCATATAAACAAGTAAACAAATATTAAATCTAAACGAAAACTAGTTTCATAGAAATCGTCTGTGGTTCTATACTGTATTGGTTTTGTGTTTTTGCACAGTTGTCCTACAATAGATACTTTTTTTGTTTGCAGTTGTGAAAGAACCACCTTTCTCAGTCAAAGAATCTGGCTATGCAGGCTTCGTCTTTCCCATAGAAATTTACCTAAAAAACAAAGATGAACCCAAGAAAATAAAGTTTTCTTATGATTTTACTCTACAACAAAGTGGATCTCTCAAGGATCGCTACATATTCCAAAACCCCAATGAAGAATTTAGAAAAAAGCTTTTAAAAGGTGGTGGCATACCCATAAGTAACAATGCATTTTACACCAATCCTGACCAAGAAAGTAGAAGTAGAGATTCATTCACAGAAGAGAAACAGCAACTTGTAAGTAAGCCAAAATTAACATCTGATAGTAACAAAAAACATAAATCTAAGGAACACAAAGAGGAAATGCCACATAAAACTAGTAATAATAGTTTTGAAAACTTATTTGGACCTCCTATTCAAAAACCGCCTAAAGTATCACCAGACCCCAAAAAGATAGAAAAGAATGCACCACCTATGAAATCAGATAAAAAAGAAAAAGAAAGATCAAGTTCTGATAAAAAGCAGAAACATGAGCACAAGGAACTGAAGTCAGATAAAGTTAAACTAAAAGAAGAAAAAGATAAAGGGAGACAAGAGAAAATTAAGAATCATAATAAAGAAGGAGACAAGCTAAAAGATAAAGCTAACAAAAGGCCTATAGAAAGAACTGCATCCCCAGATGTAGCTAAAAAACGTTGTCTAAGTCCCCTAAGAAGAGTGCCTAGCCCTCCAAGGTCTAGTAGTGCTTCTAGTATCAAAGATGACTACAAACCTGCTAAACATAACACTGAAGTTCTGGACCAAAAGAAACCTAAATTAGAAGATAAAAGTCTTGATGTTAAAATAGAAAAGGAATCAAAAGAAAAGAAGAAAAAAGAGAAGAAAAGTCATGACCGAGACAAAGAAAGAAAGGAAAAAAAGGAACATAAAAAAGAAAGCCATAAACTGAAAGAGTCACCAAAAGAGCCTCCAAAAGAAATACCGAAAGAGGTGCCCAAGTTAAGAGAAGTTCCTAAAGAAAAGGAAATAATAAAAGATTCTCCAACAATTAAAGAGAAACCTATGAAACCTGATAAACCACTAAATAAGTTTTCTTTGGAAAATCTCATAAAAACACCTGATGATGATCGTCCAGAAAATCATAAATCAAAAGAAAAATCAGACCCAGAAAGGAAACACAAACATAAGAAAAAAGATAAAAGGCGTGATGAGTCCAGAGAAAAACATAAAGAATCAAATAAGGAAAAGAAACATAAACATGACAAAAATAGAGAAATACCTCCAGAAAAAATTGAAGTCATCGAGCGTAGAGAAACACCCATACCTAAAGAACGACCTCTTCCTGAACCAGCGTCTCCTATATCTATAGACACGGCATCTCAATGCAGTTCCAAAAGTGGTTTGGCCAAATCGTCTCATATTGGTAATGAAGATGTCAACAGTAGCCATTCAGATTCTGAAAGCTCTGTTATAGCAGATGAAGAAGACTCTAAAGTGAAAATTGAAATGATGTCACCAGAACCCATTAAACATGAACCATCCCCTGAACCAGAACCAGAACTGGATCCGGAACCTGAACTAGAACCTGAACCTGAACCAGAACCAGAACCACTGGTGGAACCTCCACCTCCACATAAGGAGAAAAAACAGAAACATAAAGATAAATCCGCTAAAAGAGAAGAAAAACGACGTAAACGGAAAGCAGCTGAAGAAGAAAGGGAAAGTTTAGAAAGTATAGAACACAGAAAACTCGTTAAAACAGAAACAGCACCACCATTCAATGACACAGAGCGTGGTGAGAGCAGTGGATCAACATCTGCCGAGACTAAAGTGCAAGATAATGGGGTATCTAGTAGTCTAGGCGAAGATGCTGAGCCTGGAGAACTATCGCCAGATTACATGGTGCAATTAAGAGATTTGCAACAGCGCATAATGAAAATAAAAAATAATGATGATTTAGAACGAGTGGTTAATTTAATTGCTGAGACTGGACGATATGAAGTAACCACACAGACATTTGATTTTGATCTTTGTTTGTTGGACCGCTCCACAGTACAACAGCTTATACAAATAGTGGGTTAGGTAGCATATTACGTTTCAAAATCAGCTATGTTACTGTATATAACGCCTCAATGGATATATACTAAGGCATTTGTTCTGGGACTTTTTATGTATGTCGTGAATTGATGGCAGCATGGCGGCAGAGCAGACATAACTGCTTTTTAATTACGACTTTTCATAAATTAAGTTAGAAATAATCTCGAAAGTTTTATCTATTGATATCTTCACATTACTCGACACTTGAGTTTTAAGTGCAATACTGTATAGATATATAAAGTTATAAGACTGTTGAAAGATTGTTAAAAATAATGTATATTTTGTACATTATTGTATTGATTCATTATTAATTAAGCAAGTAATTAAACTAAAAGTTTTTATCCTCCAATTTCCCAATAAGGGATCAGAGAGGCTATGTTAATAATATTGTATAATAGCTATAATGTCAAATCTAATGTTTTAAATTTTATTTATAAGAATATTATTTGTGCACTTTATTGTTTAAGTTATAACATTATTCTCTATACCATTTTGGTAAAAATTGGCATTGCAATAATGCATAATTTTTAATTCTAAGATAGTATGTCCAGTAATATAAAACATCACTATTTTAGAGCATAACATGAATTCATTTAAGAATTTGAGGGTTTCTTAAAAATTCTGCAAACATATTTTTGTGCTCATTTTGGCTTGGTTTGATCTTGTACATTTTATTTGTTACATAACTTATTTTTTTATTTATCGTACTTTAGGAATAATATAAAGAAAAATAAATAGAGTGTATACTAATATAAATTGTTTTGTTCCTCATTCATCAGAAAGTTGTAGTATGTAAATAAACTTAAACTAATACATAACGAAATTCTATGTTTATTGTAGAATGTGCTTAATAAAAAAATAGAAAACTCAATAACTAGGCCAGCATTTAATCACTAGAAATGCATTTCTTTAAGTAATCAATCCTCTAAATGTGCTTGTGAAATTTTATTTATGCATTATTTTGGTCTCCTACTGTATACAAAATATGGTATATACCTCAAAATCAAATGTTATTTACTTTTGTATTATACTGTTATGCGGATGGATGGGATTAAAAAAAATACAAGTTTTTGCAATGATGATAACACTTTTATTCCAATGAACATGAAAAATCATAAGAACAAAAATATCTGAACATACATTAAAAAGAATTTAAAAGTGAACAGTATCTATCGATAAAATAAGATGTAACATCAGTCACACCCAAAGTAATTAAAATAATAATGAATATGCATGGTACATAGATATGTAATGAAGATGTAATCCCAAATGTTTATGATTAAACATGATGATGATGACGATGGGATCATGTTTAATGAATACGTGGAACACATTATTATCATAACTCTGTAGTAAAGATAGTAACAAAAGAGAAATACTAGTCCACCATGGACATGTACCCCTCAGACAATTTGCCATGGATAATTTCCTTAAGACATAGCATTGACTTTAGCGTATGAAACGCTAACACATCAATCGTATCTTTCCCAAAGAGATGTTTCAATACTTTTACCGAAACCGAAGAACATCTATGTCCATCCTTTCGTTGTAGTCGAATCCTGAGGTCAACATCGACATGTTCATCTCTTCTTGCCGTTTTTATGGACAGTTTGCCGCCACTTGGTGTAAAAGTCTCCAATGTATTCAATAGAAATCCCAGCAGCTTGTGCAGCTCCTGTTACACTGAATTCTTTATATTGTTCTTCTTCACTGCCAGGTTCATTACCCACGAGTAAAATCAGTAAAGGTGTAGATTTCCCTTGTAATGAACTGTCAGGATCACCATTTCCTCCTTGAATTTGTTTGTCATCAGCTATAAAATGATTACAAAATTCCATTATTTGTATAAAATTATGAACATGTGGTGGAGCTTTACGTGGGTATTTCAAGAGCGGTAAAGGCTTCGACTGCCCTGGACGTTGAGCTCTCAAAAAACGAGATCCACTGCGCAACTGAAGTTCGAGCCAACGTATAGCATCACGAGCAGTGCTTTGTTCACGCTTCAGGTTATCCAATTCTTGTAACACTAGAAATAAAGAAATAATCAAAAGTTAGTAGGTATGTGAATGTAATGTTGAGTGGATACAATCAAGAAAAACAAAGGGCAACTGATTACATTCTCGAATAAATAACGTATCCTACACAGAACTCGTAAAATTGTGAAGAATGGGATTTACATGGTACTTCATCGCAGTGCACACATGCACCACGGTCTTCAAATTCTCTCGGTATTCTTAAGGTAGAACTTCTTATAAGAAGATAGGGGTTTGTAAAGAAATTATGTAGGTAATAAAATATTCTCACCAACTGTGGGTATCAGAAGAACAAAATTACGAGCACGCAGTAGTTGCTTGACACGACGCAAATGTTTGTGTAGGGCATTAGTGTCGAGCGCAAGCAAAGCAGGTATAGGCGATTGGCCACTACGTTCTAGTTCTCGCACCTGTGACGCCAGCCAAAGATGTCCAAGGCGCCGCAATAATCCTCCACCTTCATTACTTTCGATCTGCATAAATAGAAAATGCATGTTAAAAAACATCCAAGATTTTTCTAATTATTATTTCTTATTTGTTTATCATTCAGTTTCAATTCTGTCTACTTGATTAACTTATTAGAAAAGACACAATGCGCGAACCAGGTTTTAAAAGTCCCTACATGATTATAAACATTGATCTAATTATTAGATATATTAATTAAACTTACATGGGATTTCTTAGAGTTGTGCCACTCTTTGCTTCGCTTGTGATTTATTTTGGTTGTTACTTTAGGTGGAGTTACCTTTTTGAAGTAAAATATTTTTAATGTCCTGTTGAATCGAATTCGAGGTATAATTTTTGCGACATGACTTCCAAAGTCTATGAAATTCAGTATTCTTACAATATTTTCTTCATAAAATGATAGTTTGTATCTCTCTAACATTTGCCACTCTGCAGCATCTTTATCATATTTGCAGATGTTGGTTCCACGTAAATTGATATCTTCTGGCAAAGGAATTGTTTTATATTCCAATTTTAACTTTTTTGCCAAACTACGTGCGTATTCCAAAATATGACACTCCTTGTTTTCATTTGATTTTGGTTTAAAATAAAATGTCAAAATATTGAGCAAATCTACAACACATTGAAACAGAGACTCTCCACTGTCTCCACAAGATAGAATCAAATCTTTTTCATTTAGTGCCCAGTCCTGAAGTAACTTGATACTTGACAGAAAGTTATCACCAAGCAAAAAGTTTTGCAAGCCCTGAACATCCAAAATATTGTTGTTGTAACTGTTGTGTTGAATTTCATTGTCAGTGCTATTTTGTTTAGTTTCTAAGTCACCATTTAAAGTAGCATCCTTAGTGACTTCTTTGTTGTTTTCTATTTCAATGTCTCCATTATTTTTAGTAATAGTTTCTTCATTATCGGAAACATCGAAGATGGAGTCCTCACTAGCAGATTCATCTGAGTGCCCAGTAGAATCTGATAGATCATCTTCATCAGAGCATGATTCATAAACTTCTACATCACTGCTTTCTGTATCAACATCACTCATATCAGAACTATCAGATGAAGCTAAACGCCTGCGTCGTCGACGTTTTGTTAATGACTTTTTAGCATTACTTTTAGAATCTCCATTAGTATTTAACTCTTTATTCTCTACTATGTTATCATCTTTTGGTGAACAATCAACATTATCATGTGTTTCATGATTTGTATTATCTGGAAGGTCTTCTGAAACAGAATTGCTGTTTGGAATTTGATCTGGAATGGTATTGACACTTGGGACATGTAGTGTACTTTTTGACTTGTATTTGTATGCAGGATTTTTAAGACCCAGGGATTCTAGTTGTTGTAATAACTTTTGCAGGAGCTGTGACAGAAGAGCCAAAGTAAAGGCTTTACATGCAAATGCTTTCACTTCATCAGTCTCTGATACTTTGGTAATTGTAAACAAACAAATGAGTACAATTTTATGCACCAAATTTGCATTAAGACAGGATGGATTTGTTCCTTCTTCTTCAACTGCCTGAATGTACTCAGTATAATTTTTATCTACATCAGGTAGTGGAGGTTTTATAAAGTCCATGGCTACTTTTAATTCATGAGCAATAGTGCTGCATCTCTGTGGAATATTGGTATCATTCTTATTCATGTACCAAATTTCTATTAAGGAAAGGAAATTGGTTATGATATTTTGTATATGCTCTGCTTGTGTTAGTGATTCAGGATTATTAGGGGACTCATAATATTGAGCATTCTTTTCAAATATTTTTGTTAGATTGCCGATTGCTCCTTCAAATGGAGATGTACAACTCAAACAGTGAATATAGTAACAAACTGAATCTAAGTTGTAATTTTTGTCATTGTATAAGTTGCCTAACTGATTATATGGCATTCCCGAAGACATATCAACATGTGCAGCTTGAAGGTAATAACGAGCTGCTATGGATGGTTCAAAAGCATGAAATATTTCTACTTGATAGCGGCTCAAATCTCCAAGATATATGAGACATGAGTGTAAAATTGAACGACTCAATTGGGTTTCATCATCAGTTGGTATTTGATTATTTTCAACAGATTCTTCATCAAGGTGGAAAGATATATAATCTATTTCTTTAACATGAATCTTCATTTCTCCTTCTATCCTTGAAATAAAATGGTGAAAATGGCCAATCCCACAAACAATATGAGTAAATAGATAGCTATCATTGTCATTGTCAGTTTCTCTAAGCTTTTTTGCTGTTGATACAGTTTCGTAGTAGACTTTTCGCCAAAGCAATTCAAGTGATTTCTTGCCATAATTGATGGGATCAAGAAATAAAAGTTTTTCACAATTATCTCTTAGTTTTTGGCGCTGGACCTCAAGGTTGGTGGAGAAGAGGTCAGTCATGGAGCGACTGGCAGTTGTCATTTCACCAACACGTCTGGATACGTCACTGACATACCTGCAAATCAAACAACATAATATAGTTATTACAACATAGAGTAGGATTAGGGATGCATTACTGTATAAAATTATATATAGAGTAGCTATCTTTACAGAAATAAATACAAAAGTTCAAATTATATAAGTATAGAAAGTTATTCAGCATGTTTCAAAGAGTATATGGATTTGAAGATTGTTTGAATGCACAACTTGAATAAATGTCGGAATAAAGATTGCGCATTTTCAAATTATGCTTTTTTTTAATGCAGCTGCTATGTAATTGTGATGACAGAAAAAACTAACTTGTGTTGTGGACATTCAACTTAGAAAACTGGTTTTAAAATATCTAAATTTTGAAAGTCAACTTTGACCCGCTTTCTGATTACTAATACATGAGATTTATTCATATGTGATATCTCAAATGGGTTAAGTTAATAACTCACCGATAAAGTTTTTTGGCACGTTCATTGCGCTCGGCAACTTTAGCCTCCAAAATTTCATTAGATTCCTCCTTCATTTTCAAGTCATTTTATCCACTTTTAAAGATTTTAGTTGCAATAAGCCTTCATTTGCTTTTCTCACGTTACCAAACGATACGGAAATCATTTCGATAACACCATTTTTCTCACATTGAATATTTTTTAGATGATATCTGCGTAATTAATGACAGTGACATAACATAAAAATAAGATGGGTCATGAATTGAATACCCATAAACTTATGTACTCTTATACTCTTTGGTCACAATCCTGAATTTTAAAACCTTAAAACAACAAGGACTTCCGTTTTCAGTTAGTAAATACTGAGTATTTTATCTGTAGTCAGTATTTCTCCATTATTTTGAATATTTATCCGAGAAATCGCTCATCTCTATTTTAGCAAATGTATAATCGACTATAATTTTATTCATTATCTGTATTCTCAATGTTTCACATCCCTATAAAGTACAATGAATGATGACGGGCGAAAATTCTGAAATCTGAAAAATGCAATGCGAATCAAAATACAATAGTAGGTAGATAGTGTGCATTACAGTAAATAAGATTAATAGAACGTATAACTACAGGAACATTATTTAAAAAAAGTGTCAAACACGTCTTAATAAGTGTAAGTATGGAATAAAAACAAACCGTAATTTTCTTGTTGCTTTTTGTTTGTATTTTGTAGCACATATTCGACTTAATGTAGTGCTAATAAAATATCGTAGTAGTAGTTGAATATCTTTAAGCCGTACTTCTGAAGTTACGCTTTAACACTTTATTAATAAAATCATTGATGCTAATAAATTATTCTTTAGCTGTGGTTATGGCATCATTTTTGAACCAATGTTTCTTCACTGAACTGATATTAACTGAGTTTTATTCATAATTTCAGGTTTCATTAATTAAGATAACTATGGACAGTCAACCCTGCATATTTTTGGGTATTAAGATAAAGCCTGGCCCAATAGAAAGGTGTAAAATTGAAAATTTTACATTAGATAACACTGTGGACAGTCTTAAAAGTGAAGCAGAAAAGAAAACAAATGTTCCATCTGCTTCCCTAGGTAAGCTATTTTAATTATTTGTAACATATACAAATACATCATTAAAATGTTACTAGCTTTTGCCAACAACATCATTCACATCATTGGTATAAAAAATTACTTATGTGTTATTAAATACAATAATCTATCTCTATTTTCTAATTTTCATTCAGATTTATTCAGTACTTTTGCATATAAAAGTAAGAAATATACATACATAAGTATGTATGTTTGTTTGTGTAAGAAAGTTCCTCACAAATTTTGCATTTATGATGATAATATAATTTTTTTAATCAAATTAAATAATAAAATTAGTGTACATAAAGATACAACAATTAAATAAATACTAATTGGGTAGTATTATCAGTCAAAAATAAATTATTACAACTTTCAATACAATAAAATATTCAAAAATAATCACACTCTCATTCATAAATATGATGAACTACTTAATTTTAGTTTTTTTCTAGCTAAATTTCTAGAAATAAGTCTGCTATTTGACATAAAAAAGTAATGACGTCATAACAGAGTATTTCATACTAAGTTCATAGAAAATATTGTTTTTGATGTTTCGAAAAAAGTATTGAATTTGACTAGTAGGAAACTAGCCTATTGGAACCATATTCATTGAAATTTGAAATATTAAAATTTTCAGAACTAATACACCATGGGAAAATTTTGAAGGATGATGTCACTCTTCAAGATAGCGGCGTTAAAAATGGTGAGATGATTCATGTGGTGAAGAAGAAGGTACAGGCTGCAGCAGCACCACCACCAACATACTCCGACGCTGAGCTGCAGCAGCTCAACACATCTTTGAGGACATTGGGATGCACTCCTAATGCTCCTGGGTGGACAAGAGCAATGCAGGTAAGCTTTATCATTCTAACAATTATTATTGAGAAAGTTATCATAGATGATTAAACTATGTTTAGATGATTAATCTACGCGACACAATATTGTGTCTTAATACCCAACAAGTGGTTAGTTAAACCCAAAAAAATATACCTATAACAAACAGATAATTCATATCCACATCACAAACAGATGTGTGGGAATATACTCAGAAGCAGCAGCTGCCGGCATTGTCCATTGACTGCACCAACTCATTTGTTTCAAAAATAATTTTGTATTCAATTTTGATTACAGCTGTTAAATGACGAATCTGCAATGGCAGAGATTATTGAACAAGCACCGTCTATCGGAGAGGACTGTGTGGCTCTATCTATTTTACATGAGGTGGAACTGTTAGCGGCGTTAGGAGCAAACATTCACACAATGCGGCGAGGGGCTACTGCTCATCCTCAATTACCGGCAGCTCTGCGACACCTGACGAGGCTCGTGCGTTCACGGTCTAATACTAGTTCATCTAATGAAAGTGGTAAGTGGTTTACAATACAATTTTATAGATAAGTCTATGTGCAAATAAAAGACACTGAAAACTGACCATTGAATTGAAAATGCTATTTAATAAAATATGACAAAATGAGATAGTCATTTTCACATCAATCACAAAACCAATAAATATATTTTTCGTGACTGTAATATTTATATTTTTGATATGATATTTCCAGTGCCAACTTCAGGATTTGCATACTCATTGGAAGCATTGTCTGAGGATGAAGATGCTGATGAAGAAGAGAATGAGGAAGGTGAAAGGAACCCCATCACTCATGAGCAGTTTGCTGCTGCTCTACAGGTTCTTATGCAATGTTTTATAGTTTTTATCAATTATTTGTATGTCTACTCTTCCATATTAGTTTAATGAAATTAATCATTTTTGGAAAATCGGTTAGAGTTGGAAGTGTAGAAATCTTAAAATTAGAGTATTGCCTTTTATTTTTATTGCTTAAATAATGATAATTTAATTTAATGATAAATGTGCTTTTGATTCAGGCAGCAACAGAAGCTGTGTCGTCTACGAGCAGTCGAGCTGCAGGGAGTAACGACAGTTTGCTGAGGCTGCTTCAATCTGCGGGCGAGTCCAGCAGAACCACCTCGTCGGCCACCGAGTCTGGCACGCCCACTGGCGGTAAGCTACGCTAGTAATCTGTCCCGCCTTCAGTGGAAGCAATTTCTAGAGTTTTCCTGGTAAAATCTCAATCTTATAAGACTTACCCTGTTGGAAACATAGAGACAAAAACAAAGTTTTATTCAGCTATTCCCGAGTTTTGCACTTTGCTACACATTTTGCGATCTATTTACTTAAAAAGTTGAGAGTAATATTAAATTATATGTATTAATTCAGGACCAAGTTCGACACGCCCTCTGATAACACCGGAGATGTTCAGCGAGGCGATCTCAGAGGCCATGAACAGAGCTGGTAGCACTAGGAACACTGCTGGCACTCCAATGGATCAGAGCACAGCAGGTAAATAGGACACAGAACAAAAACCTTGTATGAGGCCATAATTAAAAAAAATGCTGGTTCTAGAAAATTCAAATGTTACAGCTTCGTCTTCGCAAAGTCCGGTGGCGAGGGAAGCTGGTCAAGATTTCTCAACACAGCTCAATCACATGCACGAAATGGGCTTGTTAGACGATGCGCTGAACATACGCGCTCTGCTTATTTGCTCAGGTATGAGACAAAGACATCTAAAAGTACCTACAGACGATCGAACTTGATTCGGGCCGGACCACAAACATGGATACGCTCGGAACTATAGTCGATCGTGTTGCGCATGGTCCGCCGTACATTTTCAGTGGACCGCCGAACCAATGATGGTATGGTGAAGGTTCGGTTCGATCGTCTTTTGTGTTTTTATTAATACTGCTATCAACACATTGACCTCGTAAGCTTGACAAAATAAAAATACCAGCATTTTCATTCAATCCAACTTTTTTTTTCAGGAGATGTTAATGCTGCTATAAACCTCGTCTTTAGCGGAGCTATTGGAGATGATTAAATTATATCCATATTAAAATACTATGTAACGAAGTGTAATCATGTCAGTGCTGTAGATTTCTTCTCACATTATTATCGATGTAGGTATCTAGTTACTTTATTCTTACTGGTTTGTTTGCAAGACTGAAAAATTTAATATTTTCATCCAAAATAATGTTTAGAGTGACTTTTCGCTTAATATTACCTATTGATTTATTTGTCCATTGTCAATATTGTTTTATGAGAAACATTCAAATAAATACTAAAACAACTTTTTAAATGTATTTATTACCTGGTAATTTTGAAAATACTGTTTTAAATTATCACGGGAGGCAAGTCCATAAGGGTAAGTATAATAAAAATATGATAGCTATACTATATTAAAAATAAGTAGAATATTAAAAATTGCATGAACAATGACTATACTTTAAACTCTTTTTCTAATTAAATACAAGTATTTATAATTAAATGCTCAAAAAGAGTAATAATTCTGAATTATTGATACTAAACTTGTAGCATTATATAAATAACAGTGATTTAATAGTTTATTGGTGGAAATAAATTATGAAGAATGTGGTAAACTTTAAAAGTATACTTTGCTTGTGTAAGTCCAAAATAGTGACGTAAAATATTACTACGGTGTATTTTACGCTGTTACGCGACCAAACATTGAATAATTATCTATCTCTATTTATAATAATCTAATGTAAAGCGAAATGAAAAAATATATATTGTTTTCTGTTACATATGCAAATATATATTTGACCACATAACAGCGATAAATCAAAATAGTCAAGTTACATTTAGATTTCAAGGGCTGCTACTATCCTAATTCTACACACCTAAAGGTAAGTGTTGAAATTGTTAGTAATTCATTATAAATAACAAGATTGCTAAAATATTAATGTTTCATTTTAAAATTCATGTTTCTTCTAGAAAGTTTCTTATGAGTGCTGTTGTCACCCTTAGCACGGCACTGTTCCCGCCTTTGCATGCGTCGGAAGTACCAACCAGCGTTGTTGGGGCTTGTCTCACCAAATAGCTCGTGCTCCAGTTTCTTTCGAGCTTCTGTTCTAAGGACAGCTCTCTTGTCAAACCAATTTAAATCATCATTTTTGACTAGTTTACTAGCTTTATCAGATTTCGAGGGCTTGCTTTCGTTTTTCTTATTTGAATTACTTTGATTATCATCAACATCTGAAAACTGACTAATATAGTTTTTCTTTTCAAAATCTCGACTTAAAACATTCCTATCTGGTTTTTTAAGAACAAACTCATTTTCTTGAGATGATGTTATTGAAAATTCGTCATAGTCTTTCAAGTAACCGCCTTTCATTTCCCATTGTTCATACTTATTTCTTCTCTTCTGTTTCTTGTGCAGTTTTTGTCTATCACGCTTTTTTAGGTCTTGTTTAACTTTTGGGCTAACATATCGATCGTCTTTTTTTAGTTCCTCTTCACTTAAAATGTCTAAAATAACATCATGGTCTTTTTTGTTCTTTCGCTTTATGGCATGTTCTTTGGTTTCTTTGTAGTTGCCTAAATTACTACTTGTATCTCTCTTCTGCATTTTATGTCCAGATTTTAATGAGTCAGCATAGGTAAACTTTTTCCCAGGTTCACTTGGAATCCCCTTATTATCGGAATTTGGTTGAACTGGTTCAGCATCACCTGAACTATTTGAATCGGCCTGCTCTTTGCCATTTTCATCTTGTATAACTTTTTGCTCTTCTATTATACTTGTTAATGGTGTTTTCATATTGTTAACCATTTTTTTTAATGTTTGTTCTTCAATTTTCATTCTTTTTGCAACTTCATCATCCAACCAACTTTTATTTTGCTGGTAAATGTTTTTTAATTTCTCAATGTCACTCATAAATTCCTTTTCAAAATCTGGTTGTATCACATGACTGTTTAATATTTTTTCAATATTGATATGGTCATCTATGCATTTTGTGATTTGTTCTGTATTTTTACTGTTGAGTGGCTCCTCATATATCTTTTTGCATCTTTGTTGTTTAAATGGTATCTTTTCTGCATTTAATTTTCTTTGCATTTGAATGCTGCTCACAAGTGTAAGTTCTTTCAATTTATTTCGTAGATAAGCATTCTCTTCTTGTAGCTTATATAAATTGGACAATATTTTGTTGATTGAGGGTGTTGTATGCACTGAACACTCATTTCGAGCACCCCACATATGACCAATAGCTACTCCTGCAGCAGTAATGACACTCCCCAACATAATAATGTTGAGTACTGTGCTAAGCCTTTTGTTCCTTCTGTGAACATATGTTTTATGTTTGCCAGTATTTTCTCCAAGGAAGTTATTCTCACACCTTATAGATTCATGGTGATTCTCAATATTGGGAGCAAGTGGATTAACCGAAATGAATTGAGGATCTGTTGTTTCTGTTGGACGGTTCTCTTCTTCAAGACATTTCTCATAATTAATTTCACAAGGAGTTGATGACTCTGGCTCACTGTCACTGATGACAGATATTCCATCTGTGTCTTCATCTTTATCAAGATGTGTATCGTTAGTTACTCTGTAAGAAAAGAATAAAATAGTCATCAGATCTAATAGACATTACCATCAATAAATGTAGTCACAGATTTAATGAAACCAGTAGTCATTATCATAAAATTATATTATGCAACAATAAAACTACCTAATTAACAGTAATTTCTAAGCTAACATGCTAACAATCATTACGAAATCTGAAGAAATGGTTCGAGAATCGAGACGTAAGTATAAGTAGCTCACAATAGGTCAAGGACGAACTTGAATTTCAAATGTATGGATTATCGAAATGCAAGTATGTAGAGTGAATGTTACTAATACTGATACAATAGACCTTGAAGAACTTACTGTTCAGGTATCACATTTTCAGAAAATTCTGGAGCATCTTCTTCATACGCAGGGCTATGTTCTAAAAGAGTCCAACTCTCTCCAGAATCTGAATCGCTGTGGTCCACGGTAGACCCGTCCATTTAAATTATCTAATAAAATAAATAACAAATTCATAAAGTATTAAACCAAGGTCGTACGCACTGGAGAAATGTAAACGGAGCCGATAACGAAGTATGCCAAAATTACAATTTGCGCATCAATTTAATAACATACCTTAGTGTAACTCTCCAAACAAAAATTTTGAGTATCAAATACGCTTGGAACGGTCCAGTTACACTGAAATTTAGTTTTTTCAAAAACTATGAATTTTGTGACATGTTTTATATTTTGTTTTTAAAAAAATATGTCAACAACGTCACGAAAGCGACTATGTTTTGTTTTGATATCAACCGCTACGAAGTTAGCCACAAGCACAAAATGTCAATAATGTCGGCATTGCCGGTAGAAAAAAATAAATTTGTGTGGTGAATTTAAATATCTAATGAGTCCGTTTTTACTCGAGTAGTTATTTATCCTTAAAACGTTGATAAATACTCAGTATCCGAAAAGTCGCCTATCTATATATACCACAAAATGTGATTGGTTCGTTGGTCGACAGATACCTACCTTGACCTTGGCCTAACTACATACTAATAAATAACACACTATGTTAGTATGCTCATTGCTTATAGTAAAATGATACAATCACTAGAAATCGGATATAATTCGATAGACAAACAAATTGAATTTTAGTTTCAAATTGCTGACACCAGCCACGGCTACTAAAATCAGACCAGAAAAAAATTAACGAGCTTAGACCTACTTTAGATCGTACTGAATCTTTTAGAATACTAGACTATAAACTATAGAGAACTAACCAACTTAAATTTTTACCAACACATCATTAATCTCACGCTTTGTAATCCCGGAAGAGGTAAAGAGATGCACCTGATGTAACTTATACAAAGTTTTATATCTAAGCCTACCAGACTCGGGAATCAAACCTGGGACGGTGGCGAACGTGACTATAATACAAATATTGTGGTTACCAATATAAGATGGTCTTAAAAATAAGCACTGCTTCAGACAAACTAGGCAGCCTTGAATGAGGGTATTGTATGGTATTACAGGTGTATTGTATATGCAAGAAGATTTTCCATTACAAAATAAAACACTGAATTACACAATTGGAATGTTAGACTTTATATATTATTTGTACTAGGATCTTGAATAGCATATTGCTGATCACAAGTGAATGATATTGTCATTGCATATCTAATACCAGATGTGACCTTTTCAACATAGTGTAAATTTTCCCGGCCACTCGTGAACATACTGAGACGGGCTTTTCTTGGTTCTACTGTTCTGTTGAATTTCTCATCAACAAATACAAATCTTCCACCTTTGAAGTCGATGTTGTAATCACCAAGATATAACAGAGTTGTGTAGTGGAATGATTTATATGTCTCCTGAAACAAGGAACACTGGCTTAAAAAATTACCTTAGCATCTTTCATCTTTATGAATAAGTAAAAGTATTTATGAATTTTAATTTATCCCAATGTGTTATCTACATACTTTATCGACATGGGGATGCCAATATTCATCATGCATAGTGACTGCTTTCTTGGATGTTATTTCAGAGAAAAATGTTGGATGTGTCAGATATATTTTGTTAGGTTTAACTCCAAAGTGGTGAGCCACAGCATATTTAATTTTCTCTTTGATTACCTGTAATATAAAAAAGAGATAATCATGAAATATTAAGTTCACAATAATTCTGGTCTTTAATAATTGGAATAAATAATGCTTACTCTATAAATATTAAAGTCCGTTTCACTGAATATGTGTTTAGCATCCTCACGTTTGTAAATGTTGACAAAGTGCTGCCCCATAGATAGAGCTCCACTATGTAAATCAAGGATTGAGGCCCCACCAGATGAGCCTCCTAGCTTGAGGCCTTTTTTTGCTATAGCCAATAGTTCTTCTGCTTCTCTCAGTGATATCACTTTATCTGTGATGAATCTCTTACATTCCTTAGGTACACAGCCCTCATATTTTTCTACTTCCTCTTTGTATGATGGTGAACAGTCAACAACCAAGCCCTTGCCTGGTAGTAATTCGGACTGCTTAGCAAAGGTCCTCACTTTATCATTTTTGGATGAAAAGTAAACTACTATGAGAAGTGAAAATATAACCACCACACGAGAAATTATTCTTAACGATATGTTTCTCTTTGAAGTTCTGCAAAAATAATAATTTAAAAAATTATAATCTCATACAATTTGTTTGTTGTGATATGTTAGGTACATACATAAGTAAAATGTATAACATGTAGATAGTGATTATGATCCTTATCATAATTATCTACCCTAGACATTATTAATTAAAAAGTACTTCCTATTTGCTTTTAAAATAGAAAGATAGTGATGGTAAGGTTAAATATTGTTGGGAAATATGGTCAGTGGGTAGCCTAAGTGTATGATATTACGAGAATAACTGCATGAATTTTATTCATACAAAATTATAAATTATGAATATTAGTTACTCACGGTCTTTTATCGTTATTTACATTATTATCATTACTTTTCGCATCGTCTCTTTCAGACGCATTTTTATCCTTACTTTTGGCTCTTTTCCTGACATCTTGCATGTCTTTTGTTTGTTTTGTTATGTATATTATTTAAGTTTTTTTAATTATTTTCAACGTGTTGCTCAATAATTTTTGAATGTTTTTCCAAATCGACAACTCAAGAGGAGCCGTCACTCTTGGAACCGAGTACAAATAACAAAATCGCATCGCTAGCTCCATCTATTAAGTTGATCCGAAAATAAATTCTGTCAAAATAAATATTTTTTGTGGCAATATAGGTACTCACCCATTTTGATCTAATTTCGAAAGATGAAAAAATATAATAATGTGTTTTGACTCCTTCAGCATTTTTTTATAACGGCACCAAAACTGTGGAACCATTAACTTCGGTTCTATTAAAGGTTGAAAGAAACCGTTTTGCGTATGTTTTCGGGAACATTATTGCACAATAAAGTGATATAGATTGAATAGGAACATCCAGGTAGAGTCTGAAAGCTGACCAAGAAAAAAGGACTCTCAACTCTGACTATAAGTTGCTTAAACAGTCTTGATATTTTTATTATTCGAGACTAATACGCCATACTTACACTGCCTCGTTGGTCTAGTGATCGCTAGCGTGACTGCTGAGCAAGAGGTCCTGGGTTTGATTCCCGAGTTGGACAAAGGAATTTTCCATCAGGAACTTCTCAGTAACAGTCAGGTAGTCTGGATTTGTGCGCATATAGGACATTAGTATCGAAAAGGTAGAATAAAAGAAAAATATATTGCTGTAAGTTTATTTTATGGAATTAATATTAATTAATTATGTTCCATCGTCGCCTAAACATACAGCTATTGGATTCAATCATGTCACTTGCAGGTTAGTTTCTGGAATTCTTCTGAGAGTTTCCACACTTACATCTAAAGATAACAAATACAACAAATTATGTAACAATATAATAAAAATAACTAAACTGTAAAATATTTGGTTATTGCACTCATTCAAACAATTCAAAACTATAATGAATAAAATGCAAGGAAAGCATGCTGGTCATTAAACCACGTATAAAACTTTTAAACGTGTCTAGTACTAATACTAGACCAATCGTGTTTTGGCAGTGTTAAACTATTGACATATCAAAAGTTTAGAAATCAAGTCGTGGACAGCTTTCGTTGCACAGACTCATCTGTTAAATTTGGTTAAAAAAACATATAGGTACCTAGATTCAAAATTCAGATGGCATGTCAAACTGATTAGCATATTAATTTTGACGAGTGTCAATTCTTTTCTTAGCCAATCAAAAGTCAAACGTCAAACAATCCAAGATTGTACGGTTCCATGCATAGAGTATATTAGTTTATGTCAAAATCAGGTGTTCGTACTTTGTAAACTGGGTGCAACAGGCCAACTCTGTTACACTGTTATAAAAACTTAGTCCTATATGGTGTTGATGTTGATAAGCGTAGAATTTTAGTCACTTCCCAAGAAGTGCAAGGAGCTCTCCTTAAGAATATTGGTTTAGTTTATTAGAGGATTACATATTTTACAAAGACCGAGTAGAAGCTTCAGATATTGTAATAAACCTCAACTTTTTGTACTGCGATCTCCAATCATGTAATAAATGTAAAGAAAAACACTTTATTTGCACCGTTACAAAATGTTGCAGGCAAAACAAGAAAATTATGTATTAATAAAAATAAAAAACACGGTGCAAAAACGCCAGTGCTCAGCTAAAATGCCATAAGTACGATGACTCAAGTCACGCCGCTCTACTAGGTTCCTATTGGTCGTAGTATGATGTTAAATAGTTTATAAACTTCCTCGACAACACAAAAAAAAATCAATTCGAACCAGTTCAATAATCATCGATTATTATCAGCAACCTATAAGTGGCCACTGCTTACCAAAAGTCTCTTCTCGCATGGAGAAGGTTTGAGTATTAATCACCACGCTTACACCATCTGGGTTGGCGATTTCAAACTAATAATTAGAAATTATAAGCCCAGGTTCCCTTCACCGTTTATCAGTGGTGTCTAAATAATCCTTGAAAGTACATATGACTCGGAAAATGTTACATTGGTACTTGCCGTTAATAGGTTTTGAACCTACACCTACACTCTCATATATGAGAAGGGGCCGTCTTAAACCTTCGGGCCACCACTACGTTAAGACAATATTAAAGGAGATTAGCACCTTCAAACAAACTAACTCTTTAGATTTATATATAAGTATATTTAAAACTATTACCACAAAATTCACGACCCACAACACGGGTTTGAACTGTGTTGCAATGTACATATCACTTAACATTTTAAATGGGTTATATTTTTATTAAGAAAATTAAAAGTTTAATAATTGGCAACATTGTTTGTTAAAAAATAACACGGCCGTTGTATGTTGACTGCGTTTGCAATTATCAATTTTATTTTGAGTATTTACTCTAAATTTTCTGTGTTTCCTTATATTTTGATGATATCATGTTCGACTATTAATCGTTGGTAACAACAAAGTACCGTCTACCATCCGAAATAGTGAGATAACACCATGTTTTACGAAGAAGAGGAGAGATTTCTCAATCCGGATCTACTTCACGTTGTTCGTCGAGAACTGTGTAAGTATTTATTTGCACCAGACACCTTTTTAACAATAAATGTTTTCGCTCGGGTTTAAAGGATGTTATACACCCGATAAAACATCAGATCTACTGACTTGATGCATGTTTGTCAATTTTTATAAAAGGATTTTTCCGTGATTATTTTGTCAATGTTATGCTCACCTGCTGAGGTTTAGTAAATAGAATTTTTTATAGACGAGATATGGAGCTATTTAAGTTGTAATAGTTTGTTAAATTGATTTCAAACACGTGTCTGAGCAAATATTAGTATTAACATTTCCAGATGCCATCAATTCTAACTATGATGTCACACCTTATGGCTTAAAGTATGTTCCTACTCATACTGAAGATGGAATACCTATACGGAAGCTATATGTCTCAAATTTACCCCCAAAGGTATGTATTGTGAATTTTTGTCATTAGTTTATAAATATATCCAATGTTGGACCTAATAACATAACAAAGCCTTCAGCCACTGGCCCGGGCTTTGCTCCCTTTGGTTCTAAAGTCAGCATTTTTCGTGGCTAGCTCATTCAGCTGAGGCATACTTAATGGTTCCCACCTTAACCAGGTATAACCAGTCAGAATTTGAAATTATATTTGGTAATTTTCAATAGTAAATACATGTGGTATTTTTTTGTTTACAATACATTGACATATTATTTTATTATATGTTGTACTGCTAATATGTGTGGTAATTTTCTAATGTTGAATGTATGTCCAGGTTGTGGTTAGGCATAATGTTGTTTTAATGGTTTGTAAATTAGTTCCCTTATCAGTGAATATAAAAGCTGCTTTGGTTTCTGTTTTGCCACTCTGACTTATCCATCTATTGTGTTGTGTTATTATGGCTACCAAATATTTGCTACCCCTTTACTTATATTTAACCCCATATTATTTTAAAATAAAGGTGTTTGTCAAATAACTTGTTTATACATACATATTGAACATACTAGATCTTAATAAAATCATAAGGTCCGTAACAATGTACAAACATAAAAATAAAACTAAATTGAAATCACTGCATGCGTTTGAAGTTATGATGCCACAGACAGACAGCCATATCAAACTTACAACTCACTTCTTTTTGCGTCGGGGTTAAAAATAATAACATGTATGTCACATTGTATAAAATATTTCTAGATTATAATTATAGTTTCAATAAATAATATGTCAAATTAAGAACAAAAAAACAAAAATAAACATCTTAAAAATTTGCATTCTAGATACTGTCATTCAGTATGTAAAAGTTTAAGTATTCATTCTATTTCAATTATAAATATTGTGTATTAACACAATATTTTAATCGTTAAATTGCATTCCTGGTATTCAAATTCTAAAACTCAACTGAAATAATAATACTTTTCCTGGCCTTCCTGGCATCGAATAAACAGTAACAAGTCATAATAGAAATTCAATAATACAACTTTTGTGCACCGCAATTGCAATTGAGAGTGAACAGGATGAAGATCCTTCCCTCTTCTGTCCAGAAGGGGGCGGTGGCGGGGGCGGGGTGTTGTTGTGGGACGCACCAATCACAAGCTCGGATCCGCGCCACCTCGTACTTGCACTTCGCACCCCCGTCAGTTCATACCTTCGTCAGTTCGTACCCGCGTTAGTTCTTAACCAACGTCAGTTCGTACCGGCGTTCCTTCGAACCCGTCGTCTTCTTCAGCAGCAAATTTTGCTGCTGTGTATCTAACAAATCTTGCTGTTTTCAATTGTGGTAATTTTTTTATTATAAACTACATAATATGTGGTATTTTTTAATTAACTTTAACTTTATTCGTGAACATATAATGTGACATTTTTTATTTATTTATCGAAAAATACCACATGTCTTTTTCCATTATGTGTGGTATTTTTCAATTGTAAATATTTTTATGCCCGATTTGGGCAGGAGTTGATATCAGCTATAATAAGTTTGTAATATAAACTAAATTATAGTGTTCTTTTTTAGACAACCAGATCAGAGTTATTTGGAGTGTTTGCTCCTTACGGTTTCATCAAAAGCTGCTGGTTAAGGATGGGAGATAAAGGTCCCAATAAAACACCAACACCTACATATGCGTTTGTGACCTACAGCAATCCAGCTGATGCTCATAAGTGAGTAATAATTTTATTACATACCATTGTCACATTTTACTATGTCAAAGTGATGATTCATATATTTTGTCCACTAATGTTGAAGTATATCATGTAAACAACAATGTTTTAGTTATAATAATATTGAGTCTAATCTTTTCATGTAAATTTCCAGAGCGCTGCAAGCCCCAGGTCATGAGAAGACACTGAGAGGTCGTAACCTGAGAATATCACCAGCAGACAGTTGGCACCAGCCTGCTGAGGATGCTGACGGCAGAGGGCGCTGGAAGCCCCGCGGTCAGCGGCGTTCTGAGGCACATGCTACTACTACCGAGAACTCTGTTCAGCCACCAGGTAAAAGATATATCTTATCTATAAATTAATCTTACACCAAATCAATATCAATGTTATTTTTTTTTTATATAAAGAAGCAGAATAATAATGGTGAAATTAATAGTGAATTATTGTAATCTTGCAGAAGTCAGTAACTCAGAATGGGTTTCAGACAATGGGGATGCAGCGGAAGCAACAACTAGTGCTACTGATGCACCAATGGTAAGATCCATCAATGATGTAACATTAAATAATTAGAACTAGTGGTCGCCTTGTGGTCGAAATTCGACCATATACGATTTAATTTACAATACCACTTAACATATGTTCAAGGATAATTTTTATTTAACGAATTGTTATTAGTTTTGT
Organism: Spodoptera frugiperda; assembly: GCF_023101765.2. Lineage (NCBI taxonomy): Eukaryota > Metazoa > Arthropoda > Insecta > Lepidoptera > Noctuidae > Spodoptera > Spodoptera frugiperda. Next base: position 3,542,730 of record NC_064214.1, on the reverse strand, counting down.
AAAATTCAAATTAATATATTCCGGAGCATAATGAACAGAAAAGCTCTATTTATATGAGACGTGAGAATATCATCGCAATGTCTGTCGATTTTGAACGTTTTGTCAAATATGTCTGTCGATTTTGACGTTTTGTCAAATAAGAACAGATACTATGCATGGCAGTATAGTTTATATGTTTAATTACTTTTCTCTTTGTTATAGGATAACCCTGAATCAAAAGAAGAAGTGAAAGAGAGTGAAATGGAGCCTGACTACACAATACTAGATGTACTGAACAGGGATTGTTTAGCACACATCATGTCTTATGTTCCCATCAGAGACCTCATAAGATCTGAACGAGTCAGTAAAACTTGGCAAAATATGGTCCGCGAATACCTTGCAGGTAAAGAGGAGGAGACCATGTTACTAATGTTCGACAAAGCGTTTGACACGATCGGTCAAGTAGTTAATACATTCGGTCGTTCATTGGTTCCATCATTTACTTATTACAAACATTATAAAGCAGTTAGTTCTATTGACTTCTGATAAACTAACTGATTATACAGTATCAGTATGTATTACATCTGAATACATCATGTTTGTTGGAAGAAAAAACAATAAATAAATGTTCAGTATTGCCTTATTCTTGCCGTTTTTTACTTCCACCACATAAAAAATAAAAATTACATATGGTTAATAATAAAATCAGTCAAAACATTGTTGTGTATGTAAATCGCACTTTCCATATGTTGCACAGCAGCCAGTCACTTAGTCACGCTTCAACCAACCAACAATAACTCGATTGCACGAGTTAGGAGTGCTATAATATAATATAGAAGTTCAATTGTTGATATATTTATTTAGTTTTGTCGTATAACCTAAACTGGCTGAATTATATGCTATGGTTGCTGCGAATTATATGCAAGGTTGATGACTTGTATTTTTCATTCAAAATTAATGTTGAACTGTAAAATCATAGCACAAGTACAACATCCCATTATATTATTGTATTTTATATGACACAGTAATAAATAGTAAGAAAAACTAATAATCACTATTAGTATTGTAGTATTCTCCATTCTAAACTTTCCATTTTCATTGTAGATCCGATCATTTCATTTCATTTCAAAAGTCTGGCTATTATTCGTGCGGAATATTAACACGCTTTTATTGAGTCGACTTGTACTACTTATTAGTAAACATATCGAGTTTGGACTTATTAAAATGCCATTTCTCCTAATGACAAAACCACACGATTAAAAGCGTTTTGTTAACTAAGAATCCCACTGAAGAGTATTATAAATGTGAAAATTTGTTAGGACGTGTGGATGTATGTTGCTCTTTCGCAAAAACCACTGGATGCATTTGTATGAAATTTGGTACAGAAGTAGATAATACTTTAGTAGCACATGGGGTATAATTTCCCATCAATGGCAGCAGAAGCTAGTGAATGGTAGAGGAACGAGTGAGTAGTGGTACAGTAGGCTGGTGTTGCAGGCATCCGCATGTTCAAGACGTCGTGGTGGCAGCACGTGCCGGTGATGCTGACGACGGCCGTGCTGCGCCGCATCGTGCAGCGCCTGGGCGGCGGCCTGGCCCGCCTGCACATCGACCACCACTGGTCCGCGCTCAACGACCGCACCGCGCACATCGTCGGCAAGTTCTGCCCCAACCTCGAGGAGCTTAAGGTTAGGAGCCTCAAATCTATCATATCCCTTCCTTCATGTCCGCTTTGATTAAATCGCGTCGTAAAATTATTGCAAAAATGCAACGGAACTAATCGGCTTGTTTTAAAACGTGGTATTTTTTTTTCGTTTCTTACTTTAAATACCATTTTAATTGCAAACTCTAGCGGTTTATGAAACAACCTACTAACAGACAATGGATCCCGTTTCATCCTTTGTATGAGCAGACCAACAATATTTTTATTGAGAGTTGAAACAAAAAAGATCTTTGGCCGTACCTGCGCTAAGTAGCACTGAACATATTCTTTGTTCACTTCTAGCCAGAAACAATACAAGAGCCCGCCGCAAAAATAAAAAAGAAATTTGTTACAAATGGCCATCGACGTCTTTCCCTGTAGACTTGACGTTGAGGGCAAAGACTTTGCGATAACAATTTGGTAGTTTCCTCAGTCAAAAATAAATTATTTTGATTTTTCAATACCAATAAAATATTCAAAAATAATCACACATTTATTCATAAATAAAATTTTAATTCTAATTTTCTAGAAATAAGTCTGCTATTTGACGTAAAAATCTAATGACGTCATAACGTACTATTTCATAATTGTATTAGTATTGAATTTATTTATTTAATTATTTGAATGACTATACCTAATGCGCTGTAACAAACGGTGCGGCTGACAGATTCAGTAACGTTTCGCATCACTCTTGAAAGTTGCTGCGATTTAAAAATTATGCCTTAGTATTTTAACTGTATCACATTCGTATTATGTTATATCATTCGGAAGTGTAGTTCATTAAATTAAATCCAACCGGAATGTTCGCTCTTTAAATAAAATCTAATAAAATCAAAAATAAAGTAAAGTTTATGCGTATAACGTAAATGCCATAGTCGTCTTTAGTGATGGGATGACTGCTACGATTAGGTAGTCATTGTTTTTTTCGAATATACGAAAATTGGTCGTTTAATTATCACTCTTAAAAAACCTTTAATTATGTGGGTAAATCTACTTAGACTCTTTGCCCGAACCACAGTGACTTTATCTGAGCACAAATATGTAGTAGACATTTCCGGCGCCTTTGATAATGCGTGGTGGTACTTAATCTGAAAGATCGTGGTTGCTTTAGTAACATATACAAACTAATATACACTTATATTCTTCACGGTTTTGTAAAACTGAAACTCTGAAACACCTCAGGGCTCGGTCATAAAATATTTATTTTGACAAGTATATACACGTAGTTACACTGCACAACTAAATAACACACACATTTAATAAAAAAATTAAAGAGAATTAAATGTATGCTGCGAGTATCGATAGCGATAAAAAAAGATTTTTCTAATGTCCATCCCTAAAGAGAGACGTCAACGTCATACTGGCATCTGTCAGCCGCACCTTGTTATAGCGCAAAGGGTATAGTAGGAAACTCGGGCCCATTTGTCCGTTGCGCTGCGCAACGACGCAACGTGTATTGCGGCATGTCATAAAAATATAGGAAACGACGCGACGAGCGGACAAGTGGGGCCTCGCTCTTGAAAAGTCTGGACCGGACTCGACCGGGCGCAGCGAGGCGAAGATATTAAGAATAAATCAATAGGCTAGTTTCCTACTAGTCAAATTCAATACTTTTTTCGAAACGTCAAAAACTATATTTTCTATAAATTTTGTATGAACTAGTGCCTTATGACGTCAAAAGATTAATACTTCAAATAGCAGACTTATTTCTAGAATTAGCTAGAAAAAATCGAAAATTAAATAGTTCATCACCCAATTTATGAATGAGGTGTGATTAAATATTTTATTGTATTGAAAAGTTTAATATTTATTTTTGACCGAGGATAACCCAATTTAAAATCAACCTCAATTCCTATATTAATAAGTATGAAAACGGCATTAAAAGGCCAATGTGGTTTTATTTAAAAAAAAACTTTCCAAATAATCGCTCTTGATAAAAAATAATATTTGTAGTAAAATTAAGAGTAATTTCTCTTAAGTGATTGTTATAAAATTTAAATTACTGTATGAAAAAAAAATGCATTCAAAAAATTAATACAACTCTTGTGGCCTACAATTTATGATGAGTATGAGCCTTTCTACATTGGTACATTTGTTTCAGATTGTTGGAATGCACACGCGAAATTGGAATCCACTAATCTACGGTTGTAAACAATTAAAAACTTTATCCTTTGTGTCATGCAATAAGGTAAGGATTTCATTATACTTAATATATTATTTAAAGTCTAAGTTAAAAAGGTTGAAATTATATCATTTACATACCTGGCTTTTACAATTTCAACACACTGGGCTGTTATGAAAAAAATTAAGTATTAAAATGTATGGAAAATAGTCCATTAAATTAACTATCTTTAACTCTTAAAAAATTAAGAACAGAGATGCATATATGATGTGTTGTCTTGACACATATCCTATAAATAAATTATAAATTCATTAAACTTCTTATTTCTTTTTTTGCAGCTAACAGATTCGAGTTTAGTACATCTAGTCAAAAGCGAATCGTGCATAGAAAGTTTAACGGTCGCGAATAACACACATGTGACGGGATTATTCCTTACTGGATCAAATCCACAAAAATTAAACTCTCTCGCATTTTACAACTGCTACAGTCTTCAAGGCACAGTACTTTGTGCTGCGATAGACACGCTGCCAAGATTAACCTGTCTCAAGTTGGATGTATGTCCTCACACAATGTGGAAAATAATACCAATGATTCTCAACAAACTTCCATTACTTGAAGAGCTTTCGTTGAGCGAGTATATATCAGTAGATTCATGTTTCTCTCCACAATGCAACGATTCGTTCTGCGATGCCATTGGTAACCTAACTGAACTGAAGAGCCTGAACCTGAGTCGCAACATATACATCACCAACACAGTACTGAAACGAGTCGCTCAGTGTTGTCCCAAGCTAGAAACACTGAACATCTCTAGCTGTAATTCTCGAAAGATCTTCCCTCAACCAGGTACAGTTCATTCATTATTAATATTATGGCCACAAATACATCGACGGCCGTTCAAACTCGTAAATTTGTTTATTTTAGTTTAATAATTTTGTTTTAACTATAAATATCAGTCGACAAGCCTAGCGATAGCAAGACTAATGAATCGTTTCCAAATCGCACTTTTTTATTTGTCTCAGTTTCACTGTTTGCGTATTTTATTTAAGTATGAATATGTAGCTGTATAGTAAAGTTGAGGTGTGTGCAGGAGTGGGCGACGAGGGCGTGTCGGCGGTATGTCGCGGGTGCCGCGGGCTGTCCCGGCTGGACGTGTCGTACCTGGGCGCGCTGACGGACGCGGGCGTGCGCGCCGCCGCCGGCCTGCCCCGCCTGGCGCGGCTCACGGCGCGCGGGAACCCGGCGCTCTCCTCCGCCTCGCTGGCCGCCTGCCTCGCCGCCTGCCCCATGTTGCAGGTATACATAGTCATTATTCGATTACTCTACTATTTTACTGCAACTTCGTAGTCAATAGTTACTTGCATGTGGTCTAAAAGTGTAACCAGCTGATTGCCGTGTGTGTGTGCAGGAGGTGGACGTGTGCGGGTGCGACGGAGTGTCGGAGGAGGTGGTGTCGGGCGCGGTGCAGGCGCTGCTGCAGCGCCCGCGCCCGCTCACGCTGCGCCTGGCCGGCACCGCCGCCTCGCCCGTCGAGGTAACTACATACACATTCATTACTATAATACTGCTTACTATAAACGTATTTGGCTATAGGCTGAGTGCTAGCAAAATAATAGATATTAGTAGCAATATAAATATACGAATATGCCCATCGGTTGTTATTTATGAATATGAAATTATCTTCAGCTGCAGCAAGACTACCCGACGCACAAACTACTAACAGTGGACGTAGTGGACGACCGCAGTAACCCCCACCTCCGGCCTGACTTCGTCGACACTATGTTCGAACACAGTTCCGATGATTCCCTCGGAGATCTATACGAAAATGACGATTTCGACGACTTTTTTGGACCAGGTGAGGGTGGTGAAAGTTTAGAAGATTATTTGATTACACTACTCACTGCTTTAATTGAGTGGTCGCTGGCGTGACCTTCGATTAGATTAGGTTTCAGGTATAAGATTTTTTCAGTTTTTCAAAATCCTTTGTTTAGTTCGGTATTCATACACTGGGTGTCCTCCATGATATGTATTGAAAGTGGTGATGATACTTGATGATTCTTGGTAGCACACTTTATCCCATCAAATGATTTATACTTTCATATTTAACATAATATATAAGACGTAGTCATCGACATAGCAGACGTCATATTAACTGCATTTATAAAATGTTTAGGGTACGAAGATAACGACGGCGCATCTGACTGATGTGGCAAGCCTGGTAGTGTGTGCTTCCAAGAGTCGAGTTCCCGCGGTGCAGTGTTTGTTGTGTGAACTGCTGAATGTTCTAGTTATGAGTAATGATACGTTATAGATGAGGATCTGTTCCTGGACGAGGACTTGGATGACTTCGACGGAATGTACCACTATGAGCTGCATGCGCCCGACATTATTTTGCTGTAGGAGCCGCCGCGTCGCCGGTCTACGTCTACGTCGCTGTTCTCACGCCATATTGCAATCCTACCAGCCGACACGTTGCAATCTTCAGGACTTGCAATGCAATCCAACACGATTATGTTACAACATACATTTATCGAGGAAAAATGTTTTAGAATTAGTTGTTTTGTTCAAGTGATTTGTTTATATTTCTTGTAAAAAGTAAATCAAGGTTTTATTTAAGGCCGATTTTATTTTTCATTTCTAATTTTGCATGTTTGTATGGACTTTAATGTTATTCATTACGTGATTGGGAGCATCATTTTATTTGAAGCACTAATATTTGGCTTGTTTTAAAATATGGTTGTAATTTGAAGAGGTGAAAAAAAATCATTTACTTGTTTTCTGTATAACTTGGCCCAAATATAGCCACTCTGCTTGAGGAACTAATTAACGTTTCTGATTCATAGTCAATAGTAATTAGATAGTATGACAATGCTTGTGCTAAGCTCATTGGGAAAGGATAGAATATAATCAATAGCTATTCTTTATCAAAAGCCGTTCCCCATGGATTGGCTGGTTGGCAACATAATATTTTCATTTAACTTTATAATGGCATAGTTAAAACAAAATTCTTAAAGTATTATTTTAGGTTTATCTTTGGTCTGAAAAAGTAATTTGGTTATTTTATGAGCATGAGTCTGAATTTGATTATTTATAAACATTAACGAAATCTATTAGGTTGCTGCCATTCCTATACAATACGCCTAGTCTTGCATCGCTTAATGATTTAAACAATTTTGTGCCTTTAAAGCAATACTGTATTAATTAACAAATGTATAACCTTGTTCATATTATCATATAATTTTATATAGCATATTTGTATTGAAATAGCCAATTTAGCCAATAACTTAACTAATGTATATGGCATAATGTAGAAAAATATAGTTATGATGGTAATCACCCCTTGAAATTATGAATGATATTTATATTTACCATAATAGGAGTGCTATAAATCGCAGTTGTTCAAAATAAGATACACATGTTTAGGCGGTTGTAACTGAAATCTATGATTGTAAGACTTTGTTATAATTATCTGTGATGAAACATTATTTTCGCAACACGGAAGTCCCACACCTCATCTAGTTGTAGCAGTTATTGTTTATTTATATATAAACCTTTTGATGTATTGTATTATAACTGTAAGCAAAGTCTGAAATATTGTGATATAAATAAATTATTCATTTCTGATTTTATCAATTATCTCAAGTAATTGGTAATACATACTGCAGTGGATAAATTCAAGTAAATATTGTAGTAATTGTTCGAGTGTTTGTTGCTTGTTTATGTACGGCTTGAATTTATACGAAAGATTTGACTTGGTTTTGTAATTTGTAAAAGTATCAATTACATTTAAAGGAAGTAAGCTTTTGATTTTGTTTTTTGATAATTCATAAAGTATTAATCCTATGCATGTAAACAATGTAAAATCCCTATAACCTTTACCTTGTAGGAATTAAATGTAGTACCAAGTAAATTCTTTAAATAATTATAGTATTACCACTGGCAATCAACTATTTGAAATGTGATATTGTGATTTGTAAAAATTTATGTGTCCATATTTCCTTACCAGCTTGATATGATTGTATGTCATGAACTTATGTTTTCTATGGCTAATCAAAAATGAGTTGAGCAATGTATGTACCTTTGTGTTTAATTTTTAATTTACTTCAAATATCATTGAAGCTGTTGTCATAGAATATCATATTAGGCTGGATTACTTTATAGATAAGTTGTTATTTTGAAGTATAGAAACGGTAAACTGAAGAGGTGTTGCGAGTTTTTTTTGCTCTTAATTTAGACAGGAAGTTTTAAGTTTTGAAACTTTTTTCAGGTGTTTTTATTACATTACTGTAACTTTATGACATTTTCACTTTATAAGAACTTAAAACTTAATCAAAGTGGTGATTTTTATTTGTTTTTATTAAAGAATGGTTTTTGTTTCAATCACAGTTGGAAAATCAATTACTATTTATATTTTTTAAGACTTTATTAGAACATAGTCTAGCCAATAACTCTTAATTCTCTGGGCATTAAAGAAAACGTTTTTGTTGATGATTGATCCAGTCTTAGTTATGATGAATGCAATTGTTGCGAATTAAAAATTATCTGCCTATTTAGTTTGTGGAGTGCAAGTTTTCTGTCTCTTATTTATTCATTGAGCTTACATGTTTTTATTTCATATCCAAGAACTGTCACTGTGTTTAAGCATATATTAAATACGTTTTTATTTTATTAAAACTAGATTATTTTTAATTATCTTTGCCTAACATAAAAACATGTGAGCTATAATTAAACATTTGTTAACTTCAATGATGTTAAAGTTATACATTAGTTAACCTCAAGTAACAAGAAAGTGAAAAGGTTTTGTTTGTTGGTTTGTTTCCGTAACATCATCACTCATTTCTGAATGTGTTCAGTGTTGTAATGTTTGTAGAAGAATATATTATGTATATTTGCAGGGTTCACTTAGTGGTGATTTATGTTTTTAGAATTGCATTTTGGTCAAAAACCTAAAGCATGAGATGATTTGTGAAACTTAATAGATTTTATACATTAATTGTTTTAACATATTAGTAAGAACTGAAATACAAAAAATTCTTCAACACTAATATAATTTCATTCATGAAACCCCCAAACCACCTTTAGTATTAAATTTTCATAGTGCTAGCTTTTCATCAAGTTTACTGAAAAGAGAAAATCAATGTCCCTTACAGGACATACTGATGGGAAACCAAATGTATGTAACCAAATAGTAACAACATAAATATGCTAAAGAAAGTACAAGGACAAGCAGGCATACTGTCACTAATTAACAGTCAACTTTTTCTAATATTTTTATCTATGCAAATACAATGCATAAAGCATAAATATAGTTTAGGTCTAAAAGTATTGGCTAGTTTGGAGAATTCTTATCTGAAAAGCAAACTTCGAGGAAGTAATATTTTATACTTTTGTCATCCCTACATTGCCCAAGGATTACTATCTATTTGAGAGAAATCTAGATTCCATGAGTGAAGCCACAAGCAATGTCAATTGTTATTTATTAATCAGTAATTTTTTGTGCTCAATAATATATTTTGTTATAATTGGCATATTGATATATTTTTAATTGCTCAATACAAACAAAGTGTACAACAGCATAGTAACTTAAAATTGTGCTCTTCTCAAAAGTAAGTTGCAAATTATAAATGCAATCAAAAGTATTTAAGTTGATAAATACACAGTAAAATAACATATTTACAATGAAACAGTATATTACAATTGAAATTATATTAATAATCTAAAACATGATACATCTGTACAATATACTAATAAAGGCTACATGACAACATTTATTAATTAACATCATAATTATGAGTTTTTATGTAAAGATTCCACCATTGACCCATTATTCCTACATCAATAATCTTCGAAGGTAAACTTACATAGGTTGGTTGTAAGTAGGAACACTTTGCTTTGTATAAATCACATGATTCATTGAGGTCAGTTGTATACATGAGTGAAAAAATTCCCAAACTTTTATAATGAATCGTGCCCTGGTTGTAGCATGTATCCAGATACGATAAATGTTCCACTGTTTTGGGATTCAGACAATCGGGGCTTAACATAACGGTCTCGTTGTTTATTCGCTTAAGATAGTCTTTAAAATCGAGTTCGTCAGGGTTTTTCATAGATAACAGACACAAAGTTCCCAAGCCTGCTGTCCATTTCATTGCTTTCATTGGGTCATCTTGAATATCAGTCCTTAAATCTTGTAGCATTTGACGATAGTCTGCAAATAGATTCTTCCAGTACTCGGCCCATTTCTTGAACATGGTGCCTTGAAATCTATTAGGAAACTTAACTTTATTTTTCAAACTTGATACTATGTTTGGTGCTTTACTCAAACTTTTCATCATTTTGAAAGTATCAGATGTGCAGCAAAATACAAAAATTCTAAATGTATATTATTTTTTTAGGTTATCTTTATGTCACTGTCAAAAGTGGACGTTGTCATGGCTGCTAATGCCATTTTTTTTTAATTATTTATCCGCAATGCAATTTTGGCTGGCCAATTATAATTATTTTTTCTAACCGTGCTCATTGATTTTTTGACCTTATTGGACGATAAAGTCTTGGTGCACACCAAGTGCACACTTAACTTATTGAGAAAATGACTGAAAATTGAGAAATGAGATTTAATAATCTTTGATCTGACTAAAACCACCCTGTCCTAACTCCTGCTTTTCGAGCGGGAGCTCCAGATGTTAAATGAGGGCTACCGTTATTTTTCTGATCAGATGGCGCAAATGTAGGAAGAGATTCTCGTCCAATCGCGTGTAACACTAGTGCCACCTGGTGAGCAAAAATACGGTAGCCTTGTCTACATGAATGGTTTACTAACACGGAATACAGAAACAAGTTTACTACAATCTTGGCAAAAGTGGGAATAGACTTAAGAAATTGCTATTCAAAAAGTTCCGGTTTATCAGAGAGTAAGCCTTGCTACCCGGTCTTTACTTCAAAATATTTAGGTATGTATGTACCTAACTAAACCTGCGCAGGTATAAAAATAGTTAATAAATAAGTATTATAACAACTTTTCTTAAGTGTTGAAGTCTTCATCTTCTCACGTCTTTTAACAGCAAGCTCTTCCAGTGGCGTTAAGGCGTCTAAGTAGGTAATTATGTATACAGGTACCTACACATCTGCATAAATTAGGTTTAAAGTATTAAGAATGAAATAAAATTTTCGGTAAAAAATAAGTAGGTAAGTATGTTATTTCACATTTTAATTTGCCATTTGTTTATTGCTGAAGTCCTACCTAGATAAATAACTAGGCAGAATCACAAATTATAATAATATTCATTGCTTATATTGCTGTAGTCGCTGTAGAAATCATTTTTCAGGTGAAATGCTTGTGATCTTTATCCTTTTCTCGTCGGCATAGAACCTCCACCTTTGGCTTCTCTTCTTTTGCGTGAAAAACTGTCGGCAAACATGGACTCTTTCAGGATCATTGGCGATGGGTTAGCATGAGCTTCTCTAACAATCTGTAAAAAAATTCATGTTCTTACTCATATAAGTTGACGTATGAAGTAGGCTGTAGGATATATGGCTTACTTATGTTATTGTGTTAATACTACTTAATATCTTACGATTCAATGAATAGTAGGTACCTATTTAGACTATCAAGATCCTGTATCCTGTATAATTAATAATCCGGGTTGGTGGCCAAAGTAGTCTTGTGAAAAACATTAAAAAAAAATAATAATCGAGATGGTACCTATATCATTGCCTAATAACGGTAATCACCCTTTAGTAACGATCTAAAGACTGGTTACGTTAATCTTATCTATTGAAATCATAACTATAATAAAAATATTGGTGCTAGTTAGTGAACTACCTACACGTGTAGTAAACCTGTAACTACTACTTGCTTGCGTACTTGCGTAGTTAGTAAATGTTGTAAAAAACCTCTCATTTTTTAGAGGTTCCAACCTTTAAAGCTGAAGGTATAAATGGGCAATTTTTCGGATACATGGGTATTAATTTTAGAGTATTTATCAGTTTTTACTCAAGTGTTTACCCGAAAAAAGTGGATAAATACCCATTATTTATCCATTTTTAGTATTCACCCGAAAATTCACCCATCTCTAGCTATAGGTACCAAGGTTAGAACTCACCCGATGATATGAAGAAAGGGGGTTGCTCACTACATCTTTCTGTGCTTCAGATGGTGCAGGCACGGCGAATATCGTTCCACAATTTGCCACAAGGCAAATAGCAAAGACCGTTAAATAAAACAAGCTGTTCATCTTTACTGGTCACTACTATTGACGTCTCACACCTTAGACACATTTTTATACACACTCCAGATAGATTGCATGATACTTTGTTAACGGAAACCTTTGACAAACAATACAATTACTTCCTGTGAGGTGAGATATACGCGAGTGATAATAATTAAGTATGTTGATTGTTATTGCTGTGATAAAGGTAATTGTGCTTCACGAACATCTTAGGGCCACATATACCCGATGTCAATCGTAAAGCAATTAACATAATTATACTAAGTTATTAGCATTACGTGTATATAAAAAGTAACATGCAAGTGTTTTCAAGATCAATCTTTCAGCGATCTCGTTTTACTCGTAAATATGTTATATATACATGTGTACGTTATAATTATGTCTAGCTTAACTTGTTTTCATTAATCCCATTATAATTTGATTTTAATTACCAGGTACTTAAATAAGTAGGTAGTCATGATAGTCATGTACTTGTATTGTAGTAGATATTTTGTATTTTTACAAAAGTACCTAACTTTTTAAGTAGCTTCGAGGGAATAGAATTGATAGAACGAAATGAAATCTAATTTCTGTGGTTACGTGGCACGACTTTTACTTAGGTACCTACTTACATTACGTTTTGTATTATGAGTTACGTTGTGTATTATTATTGTGAGTCTATTAGGTACTTAGGTAGGTTGGTAGGTGTCGTTGACGTATGCTACACACGATTATGGGCCCCTCACGTGGCTTGAAACTATATAGTCCGGCACGAACAGTGATTAATAGGTCGTACGCAACCTAATTAATTTCATCACTAAGTATGCCTCAAGCATCAAGCACTAGGTATTATACATCAAGCCCAAATACGGGGTCGTTGCTGTAGATCCTCGAGGTGTTCTCTAGTCTCTCGGCTCCATAATTAGATCATTTCATCATCTTTATCAAATTATACTCGATGAACTCGAGTAAAATAGATACTTATCGAAAAAAAAAAAACATATGCACTACTATTTTTTTTAGTGGGGTCATCATGTGAATGACTTCTCACGCCTTGGGTGAGGCGAGAGGGAGTGTTAGACTCTAACTGACTAAAAACCACCCAGTTCCTACTCCTGCTTTTTGAACCGGAGCTCCGGTATCACGCTAGGCTTACCTAGCATTTCTTTTAAAACTCGTAACGCTGATCAGCAGCTCGGGAAATGCACTAGATAGCTAGCCGCAACGACGGCAGGGTTACGAGTTTTAAAACTTCCCCTCAGTTTCTCTAGGATCCCATCATCAGATCCTAACCTATGAATAATGACATAATCTTCAGGTAATTGTTGATAAAAAAAGTAGGTACCTTAATTGTAAAAAATGCTTATTTTTTAAAATTTTACTATTATTTCTCCTATTATGATCAATTTTATAATAACAGCGCGAGAACTGTTTTTATAGCAGATTTTTCATATAAAGGTGTAAAAAAGTGAAGTTGTAAATAATTATGCCATGTCATTCTGTGCCCTATTTTTGTATAAAAGTTTATCTTTTTTTGAGATATGTCACTTTGTTATAAGACGTGGGGCAGGGGTAATTTTGTATGGATTGTGATCCGTCTTCTTTAGTTAATTGTTGTTTAGCACGAAAACTCGGATAAGCTTATTTTTCTCTTTTAAATTATCTGAAATATGTCAATGCTGTCAATGTCAAAGGAATAAGTTTGTCTTTGTCTGCATTTTATGCTGATACCCGCCAAATATTTTAAAATAGTCATCTCTTTATAAAATATCTTTTACACAAGAGCTGAGATACTATTCCTTGTTCGTAAATTACGTTATAATATTTAAAAGATGGATACCAAGTCTCAATCTTCGCCTGTTGTGGCTTCAGCTGCTGGAAAAGCTTATAAAATTCCCAACCGATTGGGACGCGGTGTTCCAGAAGTAAAAGATGTTTATTCAAAGAAATGTTCTTGCAAGAGAGACAAAACTATTGTGTTCTGCAGATCCTGTGGCTACTATTGTAATGGAAGAATACGTCTAAAATGTGAAATGCATCCTCGGGTAAGAATAATTTTTCAACTGTGTAGGTACTTAGGTTTAAAATACTTATCTGATGAATGAGTATCTATCTATAATACTTATTCTTTCTAATTAAAATGAGAACTATGTGCAAACTCTCAAGTTACGAGATATGGGCAAGGATAAAGTTCTTCCTGTCCTTATCTAAACCTATTTTGGAATAGCACAATGCATTCTTTTACTATTTTCCCATGACTGATGTCATCCTACCACAAACTCCTTTGTCTTTCATAATCTATAAGTACTTAAATCTTTAGGTAACAAAAGTTTGCTTATGAAAGCACAGCTACTACTAATGGATAACTAAGTTATTTTTTTTTTGGATAAGTTAATGAAACTTTGTTTTGTATCTGAAAAAGAACCCACATTTTTAGTATAATTTGATTAATAATAATTGGTCTTGTTCACATGTTGGTGTTCCCTTTTCAAACTTTTCTATATTCTTATGTCAATTACAATAAGTGATCATTTGGTTTCAGGTAACTTTCCTCTTGGATATAGGAGAATGCCCCCGTTGCCATTCTTCCATGTTTTTGGATGAGTATTCTGGGAACCTATAATGACTTTATTCTTTATAAGTAATTGATATTAATGTTAGTTATTAAATAAACAGTATTGTTATGTTAAGCAATAAGTTATTTTATTACCTAGAACATTATTGATTTAATTTCTAGTAATAAAGTTAACAGTTTATTGCAGCTTATTATATAACAATATAATAATGATACATAATGATAGATATTTTTGTTTTATGTCATTTAAATGTTAATTTAAATGAGTAAAAATATTATTTAGTTGATTAATGGTGTTAATTGCCCGTCATATAGTAATAAGTGTTGGAGAGTTGCTGAGCAATGTAAATAATTAATGAGACAATGTTTGTAGAGGCAAATATTGAAACTTGTTAATTTCTTTTCTAATAACAACTATTTTAGCAGTTTCTTGTTTGGTTTAGTTCCAACCAAGCTTTTTGTACTTACAGATTCAAATATTTGAATAAAGCAATTATAAAAACGTGGTGCATTATTATTCATTCTTTATTATGAGTTATATTTATTTGTTTAATGATTGAAAATAATAGGTCCTTATTTACTCTTCCAATAAATAAGAAAATAATAATTTGGGAAAACATTCAAGAAAATATTTATTAGGTACTAATTACATCTACATTAACAGAATACTAACTTAAATACAAATATTTGTTCATATAGTGAACCAACTAGGAACATCTGTTCTGTGTTTGTTGCGATCTAAGTAGTCTTGGAAGTTTTTCTTTGCATCTCCCAAAGCTTTCTGTTCCTCTTCTGCATCATCCTTCTTATTGGCAAATATGTCTGGATATTCAAATTTCATATCTTTTGGCTAAAAGGGAAAGAATAAGTTAAGAATTTTGTCTGTGGTCTGTTTATAAAGCTATAAAGAACTGTGCAGGAACAAAAGGTGTAGTTATAATATTTACTTAGTTTTATCAAGCATCTACTTACCAATACAACATAAGCTGTTTTAACATCATCATCTTTGATTACATATCCTTTACCGACATCTCGTCGGAATTTTCCTATAGCTATTTTGGTTCTTACATCAACTACAGGGATGTGATATATTTTTTCCAAGTAATTTTTTATGTCAAATTTTGTCATTTCCATGGAGCAATGGAATTGAACAACATTTGGTAATTGTTTTGCCTGGGGTTGCACAATTTTCATCCAGAAATTAGGGAGAAAAACTCTCAGCTGTGGATTGCCTTTTTGATAAATAGGATACCTGAAACACAAATAATCTAGTTACTTGTTTAGAAGTCACTGTATTATCATATATAAATTAACATTTTATAGTTTATTTACGAAAGGAAATATATTTAACCTTATTTTCACGTTTTAAAGTAACAATTTATTGACTTACTCCTATTGTTATAAATATGTATGTTTGTTATTAATTTACTGTGCTTACCAACGTGTAGACATTTTGTATGTCTAAAAAAGTTAAAAATATATGTATGTGTATGAATTTTATTTCAAATATTTGCGATAATACGATGAAATTAATTTATAACCTGAAACTATGATAAATTTGTTTTTAACTTTTTGACATTTCATAATATTAGTATTAGATTAGATACTAGGCTTTTGAACTATGGTCATTGGCTAGACTAAAGACTTCATCTATATTTTTTACTGTGTCCATCCATAGACAAGAGCAAGCAAGACGGATTGATTTTCGCCGAAAATTATCATAATAAAACTTCGTCACAAGAATAGCTCCATAAAATTAAACTTGACAGAATTTCCTTTAAGATTAGATATTCTATGTATTTACATAGTTCTACACAAAAATTTAATAATCTGAAGAAAAAACTGGTTCGTGGAAAGGAGCAAAATATCACCATCTTCATTGTTTTTAGTTACGGCAATACCAGATTCGGCTGTCATTTTGTCAGTTTATTGCAAAGATGGCGGTGGCTCTGTCACCCGATCAAGAGTTGGTGAGTAATTTAAAGAATTTACTGTGTTAATATTGTAAATGGATGTTTATGTTGCATGTATATACTCCTTTTGAGTGTAAATATCTTTTCAGGTAACGTTTAAATCACGTTTCTTCCAAGAATTACTTAAAGGATGTGGGTTGAAACTTGCTTCGTTTACCATGTCACCAATGTTTGTTTTGATTACTTCGTGTCTTGTTGTTACAGTTACAAAGTTTCTATTTCTTTAATTGATGGCTTACAACATTCTTATTACGTTAATAAACATAAATTTGTTCGAAAAGCTACATTAAATTAATAACTTGCAGCGTTTACATACCTTGATAAACTATTCTACGTAGCTCTAAATGATTCTTGGTACTGAACAGTCAACATGAATTGACAATATATGCGTAGCTCCTCCTATTTCCGCCCCAGTTTATTTATAGGAACTAACTTAAAATACAGGCTTTGGTAGTACTTTTCCAAAGTATACTTTCATCACATAAGAATTTGTAGGTTTTCTGATAAATGGGTAGGCATTCTATTATTTATTATGTTTTTCCTTTAACTCAATACACTAGTAGTAGTTGTGAATTTAACCACATCTCCATATTTTTCAAAATTTTATAATTTGATATGTGTTACACTAGTTGATTTCTCAAGAGGTACACAACATATTAATGTTATCCTAACATTTTAGCAATATTTATTAGGCTCAAAAACTATTGAATACATGACTTATACTTAAAGTGGAACCACCTAATCCTCAAGTAAGGCAGTCGGTATAAATATACAATAATGTATTCAAAACCAAAATTATAACAAGGAATGGTAATTTTTTATTATCTCAGTGATTTCTACATTTGGTCATTGGTCATTGGCCAGGTCAGAGAAAGACTTATTGAGATTTTTTCAGTTTTCATATATTCTCAGTAGCATGGAGTCTGAATTGTGTAAAGGGGGAAAATATAATGTGCACTTTTGATCCTTCAGGAATTAAAATGGTGTAAAATTATTTGCTTGATTTTTTTTTGTTCAATTTATTGTGTTTCTTTTTATGTTAGATAAGTACACAAATAGGTATATTTGAGACTAATTGATATATTTGCATATAAGAAAATTGGATGAATTATGTGACTTAAAGTAGGTATTTGAAAGTGATAAACCACCTTCATTAATTTATTTTTTTACAATATAGCCGGTGGTCCCTGAAATTAGGTCACCTACTAACATAGTTGTTGGGGCTGTTATGGTAAACAAATTTTCTGTGTTAATTCTTATATACACTGAAATAATCTTAAACAAACCCTAGCATGCCTCAATATGTCATGGTAACAATATTAGTAAAAGTAAGGGATAGCTTATTTTTTTATTAAGTACTAGCTTTTGCCCGCGGCTTCGCTCGCGTAGAATTTGGTCTGCCACATTAAGTTACTCCCTGCTGAATTTTTTTTATTAAGTATGGTCTATCTTACAAATGTATTTTTTTGTATGACATTTTTTTCATAATATTCATTAAGGGAATATTAAACAGCTTAAGGAAATATTTTTTGGACTAATTTATTGGTAAAATATCTACGATCTACGTTTAGACAAAAACTCTCTGAAAATTATTTTCAAAAATAGATCTTATTGCATTATATTAATTTCGGACGCAAAGTTCGGAGTGGAAATTAATAATACACTCTCAGATTGTTTTTGAAACATATTATTTGATCCCATCTCTGCTCGAACCAGAGAATTGATTTTCTCTATACTATAACTATCAACTCCCCCGCGGTTTCAACCGCTGTTCGGCGCCTATTGATAGCTGCCTTCCTCGATAAATACACTGTCCAACACAAAAATAATTATTCAATTCAAACTAGTAGTTCCGAAGATTTACGCACAAATAGATAATCCCCGTTATTTCGGTGGGGATTTAAGGAAGTCCTCTCTTAGTGTTCTTCTACACTCTCCAAGGAAAATACCTGCTAAGTTTCAGCTTCCTTAGTCCAGCAGTTTCGGCTGTGCGTTGTCTGTCAGTCAATCAGCAGTCAGATAGTTACTCTTTACGGAAGAGTTTTGAATACACAGATAAGTGCGTGCGTTCACTCGCGACTACATCTCAATAATTAAATACTTGGTTACAATATTTACTTAATTAGTTATACATTTCAGTCCCTTGTGACCCTGCTTACTGAATGTATGCAATTTATTAACAGTCTTCTGAAATAGAATACGCTATCGATCTCTCGGTCGATGACCGATTCCAACTTCCGCCTCTGTTACATCTCTGATCCAGACTCGTTGCGTTACTTTTAAAATGTCACATATACTAGCTTCTACCAGCGGGTTCGCCCGTGTTCCCGTTAGATAAAAAGCTAATGTGTTATTCCAGACCAGAATCTACCACTGTTCCAAATTTCATTTCAATCGTATGTTTCTTCTTAGTTTTACTTTCGCAATTATAATTTTAGTAGGATTTTTTAATATACTATACCTAATACTCTGTAAAGTACCGTAAGTACCGTACGTGAAGTTCGGGTTTTTTGTTTATTACAATCTGCGAATATATTTAGCAAATCCAAACAAGAGGTGAACGGTCCTATATAGGTACTTATTATGTTGTAAATATACAGAATAAAATAATTATACATATACTCTGTAATCGAAACATTTAATATTAGAATATGAATTAGTGAGTAGGTAACCTACATGTTAGGTTGCAAAACTATGCAGTTTACGGTTCATTGCGATAACAATTACATATATTCGTAGAAAAATATCGAACAGTAGTTAAGTACTTACCCACAACCTTATTGAACACGAAAATAACGGGTTAAAAAAATTGTATCCAATTATTAACAATATTAACTCCCAACTAATAGAGAAAAATGTTGGGGACCCGGGCCATACCAATTGAAAAAGTGACATAATCAGAACCGACCGATGTTAGTCATTCAAGAGACTTTTGTTTAGCACCTAGCATCTGTTAGAACAATCTAAAATATTTCTAAGTGCCATTACTAGTAAGATATTTGAATGTTAGGCACTGGGGAATCACTTGTACAACCGTTTTCCGTTCTCCTTCGCTGTCGTTTAACTCTTGGCAGAGCTAAATATCTCACCTGATCAGTCCATCGTATAGGTGATCTACCCCATCGGGTTCCCTCTACTTTTCCTTGCATGACCAGTCGTTCTATGGAGTTGTTATCATGCCTGAAGACGTAGCTATACTCTAGTGCTGTAGGACGCAGGTCTGTCCTGTAGTCGATAGATGCCTTGTGATCCTGAGTTCTTGGAATAATGGATACGTTGATGAACAACCGTTTAGTCACCATCAAACAATTAAATTGAGGCCGGAAGTTCGATGTTTTCCTTTTTTTTTTGTTCTTAATTTTCCCTTTTCAATTACCTAACTAGCGTACTAAAACAACCACTTCAAATTTCCAGTATAGGTACATAAGCTTCGTATTACGTGGATCGTTCTCAGGACTAATAAATTATAGTTTGAAAATTACTAATAAAAAAAATTCTGAAATATGTATTTTCCGTGACATCATTCTGCTTTACCTGTAAACCGTTGAGGAACATACATAAGTAATTAGGTACCTTGGAAAAGAGTTTGTATAACGATGGATGAGAGCATATTCGCTTACATTTCACTACAATGTGTTCAAGGAACCATACCGGTTGTCAGTCGCGATCTGGTTCAGAGCGTTACTATAGTCGCTGTCCAGCTGTAATCTCTTTTATCCCTGCGGTGTCATTGACACGAAGTCCGAGTCTGTTCGCTTAGGTACCTACTTGAGTTGAGATATTCTTATATGTAAATGTGTATAATGATGATTATTCATTTCGCATGACTCACAATAAAATCGTTTCCATATATTATGATGATATAACTCACCGCACAAGTTTTAAGGTATCCTTGTCGGATAGTTTCTCTGTGGAATCTAGATGAGGTCGGACATAATACCCCCTTTTAATTTACTACATTTTCAATCCCTTGCGTTGCCTGCTTTTTATTAAATAAAAAATATTTTTCATTTGCGGACCAAAGTGTAGTTTTTATTTGTTCAATGAAAAAGCCCTGGTCTAAAAAAAAATGTCGTATTTTCAATTGTTTATTATAATTACATCGTCAGATTGTGTTCAAATTAAACATGTAACTAAGGTTTGCCCAGGTGTTGTTCAAAGAAATGCTATTTTAAGAACCAATAAATAACACGTAGATGATTTTAATAAGAGCAGTGAGTTCATGGTTAGCCTTATTTTAGACTTAATAAGTATGGATAATGTATTCGTATGAACGTTAACCGATGAAGAGCTTAGACCGATTAAGAAGGAGCGAGGAGTTAATATCTGAAGAGTGGAGAAACATCTGATTTTTGTGATTAACATCTACATTTCCAATTTTATTCGTACAAAATAATAGGTCATGTTAAGAACAGGTTTATTTGAGGAAATCCCATTGAAATTTTCCATTATAAGAAAGTTGTAATTATCGTGTTAAAGTAAACGCTACAAAGCCGTATACATAGATGACTTTTGAAGCAGAAAAACAACAAAGTACTTTGTAAACAATGGCTTTTGACT
The DNA here is from genome assembly GCF_023101765.2 of Spodoptera frugiperda. Lineage (NCBI taxonomy): Eukaryota > Metazoa > Arthropoda > Insecta > Lepidoptera > Noctuidae > Spodoptera > Spodoptera frugiperda. Next base: position 3,521,615 of record NC_064214.1, on the reverse strand, counting down.
TTGCCACGCTTCGAAGCTATTTAGCACTTGGGAGGTACCTAGTTGTTTTGTTGGTTTTCACTTTCCACATTTAATTGGAACATGACATCTAATCTGTACTGGATTCTTCCTGGTTGTTACAGTTTGGTAAATTCTTATGAAAAAAATCTCGCTATCAAAATCAGCTTCTGTCTGTTTTGTACGTATTTATTTCACAATTCTGTAACGCATTTAATGTTATGGAAGTATCCGCACAGGCTATAAACAATCTGAGCGTTCATGTAAAGACGCGATGCGGTGCGAAAATAAATCTGCGCGAATTTTATTTCGCTATGCGGTTCTTATTTATGAAAGGGCAGTCAACTGTAGCTGATGACTAGTTATTCTCATTTTGACCGGCTAGTAAAATGTTGCATTAAAGTAGTCAAACAAGTTCGAACAATTAAAAGTGGTATTTTAATTTGTTACCAAAGCTTATACTTCAGATACACGATTGTACTTTATATCAATTTTCCAGGAGTAATGTCGTCCAGAAATGTTCATCGTGCTAAGATAAAAGGACACACATTCACAAAAAACAAATCACCCTATGATAAAAGTTATGCACATCTGATAAGTTTTCATTGCATGTTTTCATTATTCTTCCTCAAAAAATATATAAAATGAAAGCTTGTAAAAAGAAGTCCTCTATTCGCGTCTGCTTGTTTACATGAACGGGATTAACTCAAAAATTAACGGATAGATTTCTGATATTTTTTTATATAGTTTGGTGAGTAATTTACTTTGACCAGGCAGAATTTTGTATATAATTGTAGACTCGCACAATATTTTAGGCTTCGCGATACATTAATTTGGAATATCGTCACGATTTACTACATTTTATAGTGTAACGTGACGTAACGACCTCCCACTCCTAAACTTAACTCCGTATTATCTAAGTATTGTTTACACATATACGTGTCTAATATTTTGTAATTCTCTAACTGACGGACTAATTAGATTTTTATTTTTTTTATCCCGTCTACTATCCTATATTATGTAGTTATGATTTATTGTTATCGTGTTTGTTACACGCTCGTATTCGATTGGTCTGGGCACGGTTGTGGTTATTCATTCCATTCAATTACCTTTAGTCGGTTTGACAGTTGCAAGTCGGGCCTGCCTTCGTGCGATCGTGCGTGCGATCCTACGCTATAGGCATTGTTTTAATATTTGTTACGCGATCCGCTCGTAATACCAGTATACCATAGTTAAAAAGTGTGTAATAAATTATAACTGTGAGAATTGACTCAGTGTGAAATGTTTTAACTTATTATTATTCAATAAATTAATATTTTTGTACGTTGTAAACCCCAGTGACTGTTGTTTAGTTCTTTTGTTTTAATGCTACTGTCTCTCCCCAATCACCAATTGAATAATTGAGGAAGACTTAATATTGAAACAACGTAGGATTCAGAAATATTTATTGTAAAATTATCCTACTTCTTATTAATATTGTAAATTGGAAAGTTTGTGTTGTTGTTTTTCTTCTTTCGCGCAAAAACTACTGAAGGGATCGGGATGAAATTTAGAATAGGGATAGATTATGGTCTGGAATTACACTCCTTTTTATTCGAAGGGCGAAGCCGCTGACAGAAGCTATTTGATAACGACAATAACAGAATTGTGATTCACTTTTAGTAGTATTTTGTTGATTTAGTTGTAGCAGGAAAGATTTACAAATATTTGCTTTTTGTAAATCCCATAAAATAATAAGTTGTAGAGATGAATAATGTCAGTGAATTATGTCATTTTTGTAGCACTTAAAAGCCAGAATATCACGAATGAATTGCTGAAATAGAACTTTTTTCGGATTTTTGGTCATTTCAGTGTTTAGCTTGTGTTCGGGTATTAAGTAATCGTATAAACTGCAAGAAGTTGCTACAATTTACGTTACTACAATTTAGAGAACGTGTTACGGTTATAGTTAAACGAGCGTGTGCTAAGTGCGAGTTACCAATAAGTGTATCATGTGTTGTGGTGCCGTGACGTAATGTGAAACGGCTCCAAAGTTGTGTTATGCGTGGAGCGTGCCCACTCATACTAATGTTGGGGCCCGGGTTCATCCGCGCCCGCACAGGAAATACATCCCGGAAGAATTAACCCGCCGCGTTGTACCCGTCTTATTTGCATCGATATACATATGCAACAGTCGCACACTCGCGTCGCATCCCATCCGCTTAGGGCTTGAGTGTCCCTCCATTGCCTCTTATACCCGACGTACGCTTCACACTTGTACCATGCACGTTCTAATTAATCCGGTCTTCTCTTGACATACTACTAAACTAAAATAGAACTCGACATTCAGATTGTATAATGCTATTGTAAACTTGATTAAATTGATTCAGGATGTAACTGAGCTCTTTACTGGATTTAGAATCGTCAATCTTGTTCTAATCACTACACTGTATGTAGTAGGTAGGATCAGAGTCGTACATACTCGTGTTTTAGTCGTATTATTGTAAATGTTACTTCTATTAAGTATCTAAAGATATACATGCGTATGCAAAGATCACAAGTTCATAACTGCTTTTGGACTTCTAATATTTTGCAATATTGTAAATTGTAACTTGAATTCAGTTGTTCGATTGGACGAGATAGTTTCGCCCTGAGTCGAGACTTTATAAGTTGTCACAATGAAAGTGTGACGAAATGGTGAAACCCAAGTGCTATTTAATAAACAACAACGCTGCATAAAGTAATAATGAATCAATATCGTAGAAGAACCAAGTGGGAGGACGCGATCATCCAGAGCTTCCTTAAATTCCTTCGGGTACATTCAATAATTTTCATTTTATATTCACGGTTGTGTATGTCCAAAAGATATTCAGAAAGTCCAAATATCTCCTAAAGTCAAATGTCTATTAAAATAAATCCAATTATTTTAAATTCCTATAAAAAATCCTCATTGTATTACTATGTTTCTGTATTTTGTTGACTTTATGTTATATGCTTGCCTGAAAATGTTATTATTAATTAAATGTTGTGTTTCCAGGCGACGAAGGCGTTTTTGGACGCATTGAGTGAATCGGGGGCGGCGTGTGTGTCGCGAGCCACAGCGATCAAATTCTTGCTCGCGCGGAAGTTCGATGTGGCGCGTGCGCACGCTTTGTGGCGACAACACGAAGCCACACGACGCCGCGAGGGCCTCAACAAATTCGAGCCATTTGAAGATCCACTCAAGTCTGAACTAGAAACAGGGAAATTTACTATACTGGTAAGCGATCTTCATATAAACTGAACAATCTAGTTATATTTTAGTTAGGTCGTACAAATATCAAGAGATATCAACGCTGAGCAAACTGAGAAGAAACTCGAAAATCAGAACAAATAACTGAAAGCTGAAATGATCCTATATTAAACTGACTACGTAATGGGTATACATATAGTATACCTATTTAATCATAATAATAGAACAGGAAAATACTGAAATGTACCAAGGTCTAAGGGACCGAGAGCTAATTTATTTTTATTGATTGTTTTTTTGGCTTTAAAAATCCTACTTCGGTGTAATTGAGATAAATTGTTTGAATTTATTTTTGCAGCCAACGCGAGATGCGACCGGTGCTGCCATCGCGGTTTTCACCGCGAACAAACATTTTCCTACGCAGACTACGCATCAGATAACATTACAGGTAAACCATGTTATAAACAAACAGGTAAATTTATTAATAGATAAAATGGTGTTAAAACGTATTTTATTATAATAGTTATGGATACCCAATGAGGAAAAATGATATGTGGTTAAAAAGCATGAGTGTTTTCCTAGTATACATGTAATCATATCACACAGTTTCAAATTAGATTACAGTGATTTAAAGCTGCTTGTTAAATAATGTACTTGTACTAGCAACTTGCTTTGAGCACTTAAATAAGCTTTTGTTACACATTGTTATGTGTGTAAGCACTGTCTCATTACAGGCACTTTTGAAATGAACACATCAATAAATGTGGTTATGACACTTTATGTTATTGTTTAAAATGTAATGTGAATCATAGTGTTTTTACTTGGTATAAAACAGTTTAAACCACATATTAATTACTTAATTCTATGTAACTAAAATAGTATATTAATATATATTATGTCCATCGTACTTTACCTAAATCACAGCTACGTATACATACTACAAGATATCAATGTCCACTTTGTTTTTATGAACTAAGTATTTCTACACTATGTAGCCACAATCGTATGGATTACACTACTCATCTTCCGTGACTGTTTTGATGTCGCTAACCTCGTACTTGCACAATACATGAAAGTTAGATTCACATATGTTAGTGTATCATCTCAAAAACTGCTGAACGAATTATGATGACACTTTATAATTTAATTAAAAGGTACGGCTTACTAATGTAATTGTTAGATAACGTAGCGACCTTGTTACCAGTCGAGCGCGACTAATTTCAAGCTGCTCATGCCTATGAGCTCTTAGTGTGGCTTGATACTAGTTGAGTAAGCTCGTCGTATAGTTGCATTCATATCTACCATAATATATATTCCGTAGCAACCTAATTAGTCTAAGATTATTTACTCACTGATTTGTTATTATTGTATTGGTACTTAACGCTTTTCTTGAAATTGATATTATTTGCTTTCACTTCTTCATGGAATTAGCCTTGAAATTGTCGCGGAAAAAATACGTTAACGTTTAAAGTATTCATATTTCGTTCCAGTAGTTAGTAGATATCGGTCTGTTAATGAGAGAAAGTGTTGAGAGAAAGAGAAACAAATAACAACTCATCATGAACAGCAGAATATTGGATTTTTTAAACTTAGGTACTTATATTGTTGGAATAAACGTGTTTTTGTTCATTTATTTGTTTAATTAATGTTATTGGTTTCAATTTTCTATCGGTATAGTTTATTGTTATTTTAATTAAGGAAAATAAACACATTTTCATAATTTCTATATATTATTTCCTTTAGAAACAGTAATAAAACATCCTTTGTGTTTTACATTATATTCTGCATAGTATAAATTGTTATTCTATGTTCTTTAAATAGATATAAGTCTATTAATGTCATAGATTATAACTAATTCAACAATTGCTATCACTAGAACTAGATCAATAAAAAAGTACTTATTTCTTTAAATAGCTGAACCTTGAGGGTTTCACTAGGGCACTTGTATCGATATTTTTCGCAGGTTTGGAGCATTAAGGAAATAATTTATTGTTTTGGTTTCGAAATAGCACTCAACTACCACCCTAATACGAAAAGTCTGCTCTCCATTAGTCTGTATACCGGCCCATATACCATATCTTGCTTACATAGCAACACCAACAAGTACTAAACACCGAATAAAATATGTAATTATTTTTTGGTGTGATGCGTAAGTCAGATTCGCACTTAACCGATTTTTAGGCTTTGTATTTGTAAAATTAACGTAAATAACTGTGGAACATTGTAAACTACCTTATACCTTATTTTCTAGTACAAAACTTAATAACATTACTTTCTTCAACAGGTTTTTTAAAATCTTTACTAAATTAATTAGAGGGTTTAATCACACAATGATTATGTCACACTCTTAGGAACATTAACATAACACACACATTAACATAAAAGAACTTAATTAATTTAATAAAGATAAAAAAAAACTGTTATAAAACACCAATTCTCAATTACACACTGAAATGAAGCTTTTAGTTTCCTAGTAATAATGTTTATTTTTCTTTGGTCCAGGGTGTGGTGTACCAGTTGGACGTGGCACTGCAGTCGGTGGAGACGCAGCGCGCCGGCCTCGTCTTCATATACGACATGACCGACTCCAAGTACACCAACTTTGATTACGAGCTCTCTCAGAAAATACTCACCATGCTGAAGGTAAGTGCAGTCATTAAAATGCTATATTTAACCCTAGATCGATGTTAAATGTTAGTAAACAAGCCATAAGAGTAGAACTACGTCTCCGCTATGTTCCTACCGATGTTTTGTTCACGAAATCTAGCTTGTTCCAATAGATATCTAGCTAGTGTTTAGATTTTTTACAGTTAAGAGTGGTTAGACAAACAGATTTATATTAGCGCCAACTGGTGAGCAAAAATGGTAGTCCTCATTACATCTGGGCCACACTATCGCCCTCTTTCTTGCTGTAATTTATGACAATTCTGGCAATTGCAAAAGGATAGAAATACAGAAGAGTGCTTTATAGTTTGTTTTTAAAACATTTTATATCGATTTAGTAAGTATAAATGCAGCCTCTGGACATACAGGACAGTATAAGGCACAGCATGTATAAACATTAGTCAAATAGATATAGGGCAACGGATCTAATGAGGGAGCTTTCTAGTTAGCGATTAGATCTTATCAGATGGTGCCGACGCGACGTAAACTCCTGTTAGACTAACCATGATAGAAATAATTCTACGAATCCATAATCTTATGTAATTTGATGCGGACTATAAGAATGGACTTGAAAGCTAAAGGTTGGGACGCCGATGTCGCAGTATTTGAAGAGGGTGCACCTTGATAAGTCATGATCTTCACTGAATACTTTGAAAGTATTATGTATGCAACACATTTATTTTCTTTTAAAAAAACGGACGTAATACTACTGTTGAGTGCTGCACAGCTACAAGCACACACGCATAACATGCTATCGGAACTACATTATTAGCATAATCGTTTAAGCTCTCAGCTTCTAGCCAAATGCCATTTAGTGCTTGTTGTAGACAAGAGAGTAGAAATAATATTAAATTATATGGGGTTCAAAATTAATGATTTTGACACTTACCAGTGTCATCCCCATACATTGAGTAATCTACTCTCTCTTTATTAAGTAATCTTATATCACATCACATCAACAGCCTACAAGTGGCCACTGCTGACCAAAGGCGTCTTCTCACACGTAGAAGGTTTCAGCATTAATCACCAAGCTTGCTTAATACGGGTTGGCGATTTCAAACTTATAATTAGAAATGATGAGCCTAGGTTTCCTCACAATCTATTACTTTACTGTTTATCGGTGGTGTCTAAATAATATTAGAAAGTAAAATGTACTTTATAACTCGGAAAAAGTCACATTGGTACTTGCCATTAGTACTCGTAGGTTTCGAACCCGCGACCTCACACGTGAGAGGCGTCTTACACCTCCGGACCATCACGACTGACAAATATACTAAATTATACATATTAAGTACCTATTATTATGTTATGGTTAGTCCAGCAATTTTTTATGGTCCGTAATCCTCATAAAAACTTAACATTTATTGCATTAGAAGCTGTAACCCGCGGCAACCGGTTTTCTTATGTTATCATTGTCCTTTTCCTTACGGCATATATGAGATAGTAAAATACGACTCCAGACTCGACAGATCGTAACTCATATACTCCTTTAAAAGGGGAAAACTCTACGTATAATATCTGAAAGTTTGATCCGTATAACCTTGACATTTTTGTTCCACCCGTTGTGAGATTTCAGGCATCAATATACCTAAATAAATGTAACGACAGGGCTTTGTGGGATCCGGAGGAATTTCGATAAATGTAAGTGATAGGCATACATCATGTGACAAACCGCGGTATGCCTCCCAACTACACGATCGATATTGGACAGCACTACTGGAGGAATTACGGCTGTGTGTTCCGGACGAGTACGTATGGCGTAGGAGGCGGCCGCGGCTGCTGGTGGTACCGTGCGCACGCACGAACCTCTTGCAGAAGGCACCACTGACGCGGGCGTTGCGCACATTAAATACAATAGCGGATAGGATGGACCTATTTTCATGTACACTCAACGAGTTCACTAGGGTAACATATGAGGTTGTGGTAAAAAGTTCCTATAATTTGTAAATGTTAGTAATAAGTATTAGGATAAAGTTAATGTTATTTTATGTTCATAGAGATATTTAGTTTTGGTTTATTTTATTTTTAAGTTTATACTGCATTTATCGCATTAGGTGTGCCTGTAATGATAAATGTAATGTTAGGATAAATAAATAAATAAATAAATAAATATTCGGTTTTGTAGTACTTAGTCATGAGCCTATAAAATGGGTAATGTAAACAAGTCGGGCATTAACTTAACTACTCAAATTAACTTGTAAATATCGAATGTACTTTAATATTATAGAAAGCTTTAACTTTATAAGTTACTTAGTTATCACTGAGTTTGAGCTATGGTAAAGTTTACCTATTATTTCACTGAAAGTTCAACTTCTTTCCATTTAATGTGTCGTCTTTTTTTGACGTCGTTGGTTTGAATTTCTATATTCTCAGGAGAATTTACATTACAATGTCTTACTGGATTCGCAGACAGACATTCTTAGTTGTATTTATTTTTACTGCGATAATGACATTTAAGAACAAATATTTTAATTAATGAAATAGTTTTTCATTATTTAAAAGGCCGGCAACGCGCCTGTTACTCCTCTGGTGTCGCGGGTGTCCATGGGCGGCGCAGATCACTTACCATCAGGTGACCCGCCTGCTAGTTTGCCCCTATTCCATAAAAGAAAAATATATTTGATGAAGAATTCATATTTGATGCTATATTAGCAAATCAATACACATTTTTTTGCAGAAAACTTCGTTTGGCGCATACTGTTCCGCCCTGTTTTCACAATTTTTCACTGGGCTTTGCCTGAATAAAGTAAAGCTGCAAAAAATCTAACTAAACTCGGCGTAGCTAGTTTGATTTGCTAGCCGGCGTTCACTTTGCCGGCGGTGTAATTTCGTTCAGCGATGACGTTATATCTCCAATCTAGGTAGCTACTTTAAAAGAAAAATGAATATAAAATTTTAATGTCTCTGCTGAAAATAAATAGGTCAATTGCGTATAACTCTTATTCAGATATTAAACTGAAAATCAATACTTTCGTCATGCGGAGCTTTAACTACACTCGGCGTCACAAAAATCGCACCTCTTTAAAAGTTCCCTTCATAGTCATTTTAACCCTATTAATCAATGGCAGACATATGACTGTAAGGTATCATTGGAAAGGCAATTCATTAAAGTTTAAGAATAAATCAATGGATTTGGTTTTTTGTTTACCAGGGAATAAAAAAAGCAAGCAAATGCAAATGATTAAAAAGTTACATTTTATTTTATCAGCAAAAAATTTCTTAAAACAACTTAAAACCTAGTGTTACCCTCCCTTTAGCCACTGGGCTTTGACTGAATAAAGTCCAGATGCAAAAAATCTAACTCAACTCGGACGTAGCTAGTTTGATGTGCTAGCCGGCAGTTCACTTTGCCGGCGGTGTAATTTCGTTCAGCGATGATGTTATATCTCCATTCTAGGTAGCTATTTTAAAAGACAAATGCATTTAAAATTTTAACGTCTACGTGCTGATGAAATCTGTTATGTTTAGGATTTCTATAACTGTTGTTAATTTAAAGGTCGTTAAACAATACTTTCAATGCGATATCAATATTAATAAGGTGTAATGTATTCGTTACTGGCGGGACATGTTTTAAACTTACAATTTTCCAAGAGGTGCGATTTTTGTGACGCCGAGTGTATGTTGTAGTATATTGAAGTTTAATATCGATATTAATGGACCTTCCTTTCCACCTGACAAGTTGTAAAGGGAATAGTAATTTAATCTAAGTGCTGTTGCTTATGGAGTCAGCCATAAGTTTTCAAGGGTGGAGTTATGTACAGCTGCGCTATATTTACTTACGTGTAGTTCTGCTTATCCCGGCCGTCCGGTGAAGAAGTATACTTTATAGCCCACATCATAAATAAAATATAACTTCTCCACATCCGTGTGGTATCTTGTCTCGGATATACACGCACCACGATTATATTTTTATGTACGCAGTCGGTATAAACACTTGCGACGGCTGCGAAAGTTCCGACCGATATACATATAGGTATACTTAAATATTGCTTCAAAGAGACAACGCCGACTGTGTTTATTGGACTGGAATCGACTTATGTACCTAGCTGCTATATACTGAATATGATTCAATTTGTTGGTTCAGTTGACTCTAGGCAATTAAATATGACGAAAAGTATAATAGATTAGCTACTTCCGCGCGGTTTCATCCGCTGTTAAAACGCAAAATGATACGTATAAAATAATTATGTAAATCGGATGTTACTTCAACTGCACTATTAGTAAAGTATAGATTATGTTAAAACGCAAAATGATACGTATAAATGTTGATGTACTTCAACTGCACTCTGCCTCCGCCATTGAGCATAAATTGGCGTGATAATAGATTCAATCTTTACCTCACGAGCTTGATTATTCGCTCTCCAAACGGAGCACTGCGTTTGGCGTGTACCCGAATATCATTCGATCGATTCAACTTCAATGGTTTTCGTCTAATAAAAGTTTTTATATCCGCCCACTAGGTAAAAATACTTAGTTCCTTTATATCATACGATCTAAGTCGTAGTTTACTTTTATGTTAACTATAACTCTTCTGTATTGTCCCAGTACGTATATTATGTCCAAATAAATGGTTTCTTTCGTAGAAATAAGGTAAATGTAGATAGCGCTATCAACATTTGGATTTGGCACGAAATGGTCGGGAAAATGCTCGCAATTGTGGGTGCAGTTTGCACGTATAATATTATGCTGGATAAAAGGCTGGGTATGCACTATTTTTTATCAAATACTAGTAAGAAAGAAAAAGTAAAAGTTTACCCCTGATATATAAATTGTAAAAGCTAAAAATGTTTGTGGAAATAATAACGAAAACTATCTCGTGACCGTGGTAATCCACTCATGTTCATGAACCTCTTCAAACAAGGCTTCTTCCTATCTATCTTTGATTAAAGATTGCCATTGTTTTAAATTGTGTAGCACTAACTGTGCTACTGCCCGGAGTCTGCGGGAAGAGAAGAGGCTGCCCGGTCGTCATCACACGACATTAAAAGACGGTAGAATACTCGTAGAATGATAAATGAATGACACAACTAGATGTCAATACCGCTCTGGTACAATCACGGTTGTAAGCTCGAACATGAAGGCATGTGCCAAAGTGTTTATACTGGGTTCAACCAACATTAGCCCCATACTCCATTACTTCTTTACCGTATAACGGTATTACGTCAAACTGTTGGCACAGTTTCCGCTTGTTTTGTAATAACAAACTAAACGCCAATCCGTCTGCCAAGCCTGATGATTATGGCATATCCTCCTATGATCCTTTATTTATTAGTCATATTTTTTTTCGTAATGAAAGACGTGGGTAAATTATTGTTTATATCTGTATATATCTTACTATTATAAACGTAGTTTGTAGAACGTAATCAATCTACACGGAATCAACTTTATATTCAATACGAGTTTAGTAGTTTAATAAGGAAGTGTTAATTACTATCGTAAAATCAATGTAACATAATAGGTACGAGGTACCTAATTACCTGTACCGGAAAATTGAAGCCAAAATTCTCGCTCACTTGGCAACCACTTGAACAGGCAGACGAGATGAAAACTTTACAAAATGTAATTATTGTTACGAGATATTTTATCAGGTATACGCAAGAATTCCAGAAATAGCATTAAATATAAAAGTAATTTTAGTTTAGTGGCCGAGGACTGGCGTGAGAATATAAATCCTATTTCGAAAGCAGACGACTATAATTAGAACAGTAGCCGTATTTCGGTGCTCGCTGAATATAGTTCAATGCCAGATGCGGTACTGGTTAGTTATGAACATTTACGCCTGCCGGTAACTTTGTATAAAGCTTTTGCGGTTTTCACTTGTACTGCTAATTAACTGTGTATCATGTTTAGGGATATATGATACTCGACACTCGATACACTCACTTTATTTTAACAGAATGTTTTCGAAACTATATGGTCATAACACGGTTACGTGATAACGGTAACGATTCTTATAAAATTGTCGTAAAACCCATGCAAACTTCTAACCATGAATTTACCTCGGAAAGTCATTAAGAAAATTGCGTAGCACTTTAATAAATTTGAGCATTTTTAGGCCCTTTATGGCTATAAAAATTTTAAAATATTTTTTTCATAATCCCTCAGAAATTGATGACGTTTGAAGCCTTTGTGAGACGTTGCAATAAAGTTATTTGTTTATCAATTTAATTACTACGAATGCTCGGAGGGTGCAGATTCTTATTAACTTTTTAAGAGACAGTCTCTTATCGTAATTTAGGTTTCACGCGTACCCAAAGCAATCTCTGGAAGTCTGCCGCCCTTGAAAGTTTACGAGGGCATCCCAACAATGTTAATCCTTTCTATTTCACGTCCAAACGATTTGTTCTCGCCGTGTGCTGCTGAATGGCTTGACAAGGATCAATGTATATTGGTCTCGGGCTTCAAGTCAATTAGGTATGCGAAAAATCAATAAATACACATACTTAAAGTGTTGGCGGTAGACGTGAAAACAGGTACATAAGATTGTCCACATCTTGTATTGTAAAATATCAACAGTGCGTGCAGTACATAAAAGAACAACATTTAATGTTGTCTTTGAAAAGTTTGGGAATACACTTTCCAACCTTTACATTATTATTCAAAAACATTTTTTGAAAAGAGTAACGATGGAGTTTCTTGCTCGTTCTTCTCCATTCGAAGCAACACTTTGGAACGAGCGCCTAGCTTCACTGACAGACAGACTGACGGACAATTCAATTTGACGTTTCAAAAGTGCCTAATTTAGGATTAATTGAAATAAATGCTTTGACTTTGACTTTGACTTTGATAAGTAGTTGTTCTTGGTACTAATTTTGAACAATCGTTACTTTGTTGATGAATAATTCTAAGAAGTAAATACATTTGGAATTGAATCTAAAACCCAATCAAAGGACTCGGTACGACGCGCGTGTTCAGGTCATGTTTCCAGTTAAAAGTTTCCGTTTGGGAAGTGTATTTCTCGTTTGAGCGGACTCATCGCGTATATTGAAATTCGTAGCTTCATTTTGCCGTAGCCGGTTGGGCGGATGCGAGCCGTAGTCCTCTCGTAGCCGCCGCCCGCCCCTACGCCGCCGACCTCCCGCCGCCCGACCGAGCGCGAACCTGACGTCAGTCGAGCTCGCGCCGGCGACGCGCACGTACGTCTTGCTCGCGTTGTATTGCGCGCCTAATTTACGCCGACGCCGGGGTATACATCTTGTGTTTGCATGCTAATAAATAAATATAAACAATTTGATTGGATATTTCCTTCGGGACAGTGTATTTTGTGATTCGTACCGAGCAGCCAGACGGGAACAAGTCTGGGCTAACAGGTGGCGATTGCATATCAGTGCTATTATTGCTTGTTGTTGCCATCGAGTGGTTTTCGGTGCCAGTGCTATTAGCTGCGGAGGACGGAGGTGCATTTGTTTGCAGAGCTCGTTCGCCTGGTCATAACGACAGTTTACTGTGAAGTAACTGCGGATCGATAGTAACAGCTGAGCCGATTGTATTCGCTGCCCGCATTGCTTATCTAAGGTAGGCTGATAATACTGTCTCATTGACCTATTTTATCTACACGTTTGTTTCACATAAGTGATAATTATAATGTTAATCACAAACATGGATCTAAGTGAGATCTGTTGTATATATTTTGCCCTTTGTTGTGTTAAGTAGGACATAACAATTTAAATAGGTCATTAATCTTTACGCTTTATGTTGGTGTAAAAAGGACACCGATGTAATACGATTTTTTTAATAGTATATTGGCGTGTTATCTTGACCATTAAATAATGTTTGATGATGTTCTTTAGCCTCAGAGACAATGACAACAGTAGCCTTGTGAAGCGTTTGTTTTGCTCACGAAAGGTCACTTGAACGACAAAAAAAAACTCAGCTGTGGAATAATTCTACGTTTCTTTTTAGCATCATTAACTTTACATTGAAAATAATGATCAAACAAAATCCGCTTTATGTGTCGACGAGTCTAAACAAATGATTCTAGAAGATTTTTTCCATCAACTTACTTTAATGTTGTTATTTTGTACGTAATCACGTAACATATGTTTTCTGTCACTGTTTATTCATGCAGAGAGCGTAGTAGCTAAAATCTGCCGCAATACGTCTATCAGATATTGAGCATGCAGTTTAGAGATAACGTCAGGGTATCATGAAACATTGACAGATTGAAGTCACTAAGAAAAATCTTTCCACTTCATGTCTGATTATAATATATTGAAACGTTGCAAACATTGTAACAACCGTGTAACAGTACGTACAATAGGCTATTTATCGTAGTATATTACGTTTTATTGTGTGTAAACATACGCTCAGGTCGATACAATGTACATAATGATACAATACGTCTGGGTATTAATGAAATTGCGTGACTATTCCTGAACAGCTGAACCTTGGCTGTAATATTTGCGTCTACATGATTACACACGTGTTTACTTAACACTTACCTTTTCCCCCGGTTTAACCCTTTTAAATTAATATATCTTTGATGTAAATATTCTCGTTCATAAAGTCCTTATACGGGCTACTTAAAACAATTGATAAAATGTTCCGAATTTCCCACTTAAAAACCCTCTTGTTTTTGTGCTTCAAATTGGGCGAAAAAAGGGTAATTGACTGGCTTAAATTCCATAAATCCACTTGAAGAATTAAGGAAAATTCTAAATAACTTTGTATTTTCATGAAAAATCAAGAAAAACTGGGAAAAGCGACAACCATCGCAATTTCCATATTTATTCCATAGCACAGTTTGTGGAGAGTAAACAGCAATCCGTGTCTCATGATCACTGTTCCTAAATATGAGTGCAAATGAATGTTATACGGTATTCATACAACACCGAGTGTTTGACACAAATCTTTTCTTAGATCCGCTGAAATTGAAAATGGGAACGAGTATTTACAATGAAATTGACAAAACGCCAGGTCGTCGAGTGGCACTTATTGCTTGTGAAAGCGTTATTGCGTCGTATTATCGAAGCTATTAATCGATGAGTTGGTGTCATCAACTTGATCAACTCATCAGTGTCAGCCGCGTACCGTGCCGGAAGTTACGTCAACGCTTTTGACACCGCTAATTGGATAATCGCGTACAGTTATTTGACAATCTAAAGCAACCGAATATTTTAAGCTATTGTTTATTGCCCTATTGTTACTTTATAATGCAAACAGTAGCAGCGGCAGCGCCCAATTTACAAACAGCAGTTTAGTGCGCGAGAAACGCGAGAAGGTCGTTTACGGTGATTCCCACCCATAATAAAGTGATATTTACTAAAACGATTAGAGGAAGTAATTATGGCAGCAGAAAATTAATTTAATAGATTCAATTAACTTTTAGCTTGATGAGCGTAATCTACTTAGATTACTAGAACTAGGCAGTACCGCAGTACTTGGTTAATTTAAGTAAACTCCAGGCCTTTGACATGGAACAATCTATCCATAGGGAGAAATTAGAGACGTGTGGTATATCTGTTACCTAATACTATCTTCTCTATGTACTCGATATTCTTCACAAACCTGTGAAACATCGTCTGAAACAGTTGGGTAAAAATGTGCCTCCTATTGCAACATGCTTGGAAGTTCTGTTAGGAATTTAGGATATTAATCCTTAATCTTATTGCTGTGTAGAACTCATGAATGGAATGATAGATTGATTATACGTTTACACATGGCGCAGTGTCCGTGATTTGCGGTGTCGATCGCGATCAATGTTGATACTGGTATGAGACAAAATCGCGGAGGCCGTCGTGGGCTCGCCGACCAGTCGTCAAGAGCAAGGTCATGTCGGCGAGACGCCGGTTGCCGGTCCCCGCTTCACATAGCCTCTTTGTCGCCTTTGTAACATTCCTCACAAGCTTACACCGTTTATGGCTTTACCGACCTCAAGGAGTATTACTTTAATTCGTCTCTGATATCTCAGTAAAAACTTTGAGGGAAGGAATTTATAGTGATGCCTAGCTTAGTGGCGATGTTTAAACGGGTTTATGGTTGGGTCGTAATAATTAAACATTGTTTTTCTAGGAAAATAAAACACTTAATCGATCGATTGGCAAACACTGATTATAAATTGCGTAGTCTGTTGTTGTTTACCTTTATTGATATCTTTAAAATAAAACATAAAATCGTGGTCGTTTTGCGTCTTACAAGTTTTTAAAAGGCCTGTATGCCATGTAAAACGTAGTAAAGTTGCAGGTATGTCGTCATGGTCCCACCTACAAAATTACAAAAACAGCTCTATTAGGTAACATCTGGCATTCAAAACAAAAACATTGAATGAATCAGCTGTTGGCCATCTCGCGTCAGTGCAGTCTATACTAGCGATGTAGGTGCGCTATTTTAGGAATCATTATTATGAAAGCTCATCGTCATAGAATGATATAACCCCTGTGGAAGACGCACGCCATAAAACGATCGATAGTCATAAGTGCGTTGTTTGCAATACAAATACTAGGAATATCGCTAACCAAAAGTGTTTATTTGATTGCTTCAAGGCCGCTTGCTCATTCAAGAATTTTATCGACTGATGTCAGTCGGTCAACATTTCCTCTTCTACTAGATTGTGGAAACTGGTGGGATGTTTTTGTGTGATATCGATAGTGAATATCTTTCGATCTTCGCCTTGAAGTCACGTGTCCTCGCTGACTCACAGCTCAGTTCTCGTATGCTAGTAAACACAGCTCATCTATTGCGTAGTTTCTTTGACTCGTAGCTCGTAGGTACAATCATCTAATTTGATACGGATGTTCGCGTGCTATTAAATTAAACCCAACTACCTACACTGACGTATAATGTTGTTGTTTTGTTTTTCACTGGGTGAATCCAAAATACCATAGAACAGTATTTTTCACCGATTCTGTGAGATTTCCATTTACCAATGTAAAATACAAAATACTGACCTTATAAACCTTCACTTTTGTAAATATACATAGTAAATTGAATGCAAATACTCAATATAGTTTATATTGTGATGTTTGTGAACCTTGACTAACTACTTATTGGCGTTTTTCCTGTGAGGTGTGACACAAGAAACGAAGAGTATAATAATAAATTACGAAGAGCTTGCAAGGTTTAGTTTTCAATTAACCGATGTTCGCTGAGGTACGTGGAATTGGGCATCGGCACCGGGATGATTAATATCCGCCGGGAGAAGGTCGCGGGCGCCGAGCGGAGCGGGTGACGTCACCTCCGCAAGCGCTCTACTTCCGCTCGCCACACGTGGACTTCATAATTATAAGGCTTACCATACGTATCCCTGCATGACAGATATTCACTAATCACGCGCCAGGCAATGTTACTTATGCAACCTCCTTATGTTTTAAGTTCATTAACTCTTACCTAATTTATATTATCTTATAATCAGTTTTGTGATAAAGATTGTAGAGCTACAAGAAAAAAAAGTATCACAGAAAATGTATTACAATATAAACTACCGATATTTAGTTATTAATGTAACTTAATCGTGTATTTTATCACACCAATTTTTGTTACTCAGAACTATGGCGCACTTGATGTTGACATTTTAGCCGACGATAAATAGATACATTCTCTGATTATTGTTATTAGTAGACATAAACCAGTGAAAACATTGATATTAAATCTAAGATTAAAAAGAATATGCTGTTTTGTTGAGCAATTTCTACTTTTACATAGAACATTAGAGAGATAAATACGCCTTCAAAGTATCTTTACAGATTTGTTCGTAATGGTTCTCTCTGAAGATTATATTTTTTTGTAAGCTCAATCTTTTAGAGGTAGCTCTACGTTTGTGCCAAAAATATTTGTTAAAGACAACCCGTCGGTAATAAGAATAAGGAAAACCTGCAACGAGGAATTGCCGATTTTATAAGATACGCGTATATTACCATTGAAATTACTTTTCTTGGTTATTGCGTAGTTTTTTGGTGGTTTCTAATTGTTTTTATGCAAAACGTTTAATACAAAAGAAATTTCGTAATTGTGTCCCATTTCTTTATAAAGCTAAAAAGTATGCGTATAGCCGAAAGCAGCTGTTTATCTCCAGATCGTTCAGCACACAATAGGATATGGACCACTAAGACTGCTCCATTTATCGAGTGCAGTTTGTTCCCGGTTGGCGTGCACTTTTCATCGCTCGGCCGGTATAATGAGATCGGCGTATATTCATCTTTATGCTTATGCAAGCGAGCTAGTTCATTGTACCAGCTCATGCTAACGAGCGTCGAGAGCACGCCTCACCCTGTGTCCTCCATATTATGTCAGCTATCCGTGGCGACATTTTTATTAAAAAAATATAATACACGCCTTATTAGGTCCTGACGAGTCTCGCTGACATCAGATTTTGATTGCAATTAGTCGTATTTTTATCTTCTTGTGCTTTTCTGGTCTTTTACAATGACCTACATGTAGGTACAATGTACAAGAGCAATTTCTTTATTTTTCTACTGGCCTTTTCTCTATTGTTTTTGAATCGGCACTGAATCTTTAGCCTTTAGCTGAATGTTAGTCTTTTACATAGAACAACTGGAATCTCATCTCCACAACCCGTTGAGGATGATACTACTTTCTTGATGTAATCCGCTATCAGACTTAAACACTTACAAGAAACAGAGCTGAGCCTGAACTCTTACAAGAGCAATATCTGGGATTAAGTAATATTGTAACAAATACATTATTTTTGAATAGCAAACAGAACTCAGAAAGGTCCTATCAATCATAAAACATTTGTTTGCATTCAGAATGTAAGTACGAATCAAATATTTGCGGAAGTCAAACGGACTCGCTTCCGTCGTTCGCATGACAATAGTCGTCAGGTTCGATCGGATTTCGAACATTCGAAGCACACTATTATAACGCTACTAAGATTTTTTAACTTTCTAACGGTCTTGGTACAGTTTATTCAATATTATTGTATCCGACACAGGACCAGCATAAAAAATATCTGAAGGGATCGCACCTGGCTAATGTCGAATAGACACAGCATTAGAGTAACAGCTGTTGATACGCTGACGCTGGTTTTTGTGTCGTAGTTAGTAGGGTACGTGCTACGTTACGTTATTGTGTCACACGACCAACATCTGTCCACCGCAACTAATAATGAAGATATTGTAAACTGAGATCTTCATTCAACTTGCGAATATATCGTGACTAAGCTCTACGCATAATTGATTTCGCGGCAGGCTGTCGTCGTTATGTCAGTTATGATATTGCGGGATGATAAGGCTCCGCGTGAAGTGTGCGACAGGGGTAGGTGTGCGGTCGATGTTACGTCACTCGTGTCAAATTGGTTTATAAGCGATGGTTCCCGGTGCAGAGCTCGGCCGGTCTGTGTTACACTCCAACGAACTTTACCGTATTTGTCGGCACCCGGCACCCGGCGCGGCGTCCGCGTCCCCGGCACCGGAGCGGTCGTCAGTGTCGCACTGCAAAATGGGGACGCCATTCCTGACCTACATCACAACGGGGTTGTCTGGGACATCGCCAACTCCCATCCCTGGAACATAATGTTTCAACAAATAGGACATGCAGTGAAAATATATTGTTGTTGAATTTGCTGCATTTTGCTTTATAAAATTGGAGCGTAGGATGTATATTGGGCAGAAGAGGCATTTATTTTCAACGGTGGATGACCTCACTTTGCATTTGTACTGGTACTAGTATTGTAGTATATTATTGAAACCAAATCAGAATTTCGACTGGTGATACAATAGGAGCTGTTCAATTTATAGTATTTAAGTGTTTTGAATGTTGAAAACATTGATGATAAAAGGATTAACCTTATAATTATACAGTTCATGTGTCACTTATTCTATGAACAGTGACGAAGCACGAGTCACGTTAAATTCTGCCCTTAAATATACACGTGGGGGTAAAGATATTATTTCTTAGTCAGGATTATCCATACATACATTAGACTTAGTTACACCTACTTGGTATGTATGTGTGCATGCTTAATCGTCAGCGTACTAATCCAGAACTTGTTACTTATGTTGTGTGTTCCTTTTTGTCTGCATGTCAACACACATTTATCTATCAATTTACCTGGCTTATGATGTTTTCTCCTTAAGCCCGATATGATTGTTTTATTAAAC
This sequence comes from Spodoptera frugiperda, assembly GCF_023101765.2. Taxonomy (NCBI): domain Eukaryota; kingdom Metazoa; phylum Arthropoda; class Insecta; order Lepidoptera; family Noctuidae; genus Spodoptera; species Spodoptera frugiperda. The sequence goes on along the minus strand of NC_064214.1, from coordinate 3,501,689 downwards.
TCTGCTAATGTTGTTAATTACCGAAGTATTATGTCGGTATTAGAGACCAATTCGATTAGGAAACATTATATTACCGCTTACCACTGTCTGTTTAGTACATATTAATTATTTATTAAATATTGCCTTGTGCTAATAGATAGTTAATAATACTATCGGCCTTAATATTATCGAATTAAATCTTATTTTTGTAAACTGAGATGTTCTTGTTCGAGGTAACTTTATTGACGTGATGTAGAGGCGTGTGATCGCATTGGTTTTGCGTGTCGTGCGTGCGATGTGTGTACGATGTTCACGCATGTTTGTCGCTAGCTGTGATAAGGGATTATTTATGCATCGGGGACGGGCTCGGCAGTCGGCGCGGGCGCTCGCCTCCGGTGCATCATTGCCGTAGCACCGATACGCTCCACCGCCTATCACAAGATATCATTTACTCTTATGTCACTTATCGGTACCCTCAATATGGGTGTGCCTAGACATTCCGCTTTATTGTATGCAAATTAACTAGGAACTATAAACTAATTCGTAATTCTGTCCGATAAAGCGAGTAAATGTAATACTAATATAAATACTATTTCTTCAAAAGAAAAGTAGAATATGTATGAATTAGTTTGTTTTTTATTCGCCAACGCAGTAGAAATATTTTTAACCTTCATAAAACCAGTTTGAAGACCTTATTATATTATGTTATTTATGTACAAAAGAACATTTTCCTGGAGACACTAATAACGTTTCGTTTTAATGAAATTTCCTTGGGAATTATCAAGTGATTTCACCGTAGGGGTATTTTTAGAAATAGAGAGATTATTCGCAGAATTTATAACAACCACGAGATTAAATGCAACGGTGACATTTACGTACAAAGGTCAAACGTGGATAGGAGTAGGTACCTTTGTAGTTTATACCTAGGCAAGTATACCCACTGTAGTACGTAAGTACTGTAGCTACTGCCTGCATTGTGTATGTGTAGCCAACCAACGACGTATGTGAGTGTAGGAAATTGAGTAATGTTCAGTCGAATAGACGAGCCATCGCCACCGGTGAAAATAATAACAATGTAAAAGGTCGCTGAGCATTTTCCATCTTCACAAACAACTAGATGTAAAGGATACTGTTTGTAGGTGGTTGGTAATTGGCTTATGTACAGTATAAAAATAATAGATTTCCAACAAAGCTCTGTAAAAAATCTTGGACCACGATATTTTCAGTCGAGTTTGATCTATGCCATTTTGTTTGGTTTTTACATTTCCAGCCATATTTTTTCTTAGAATAATAATAGATAAATAATAAAATCTTACTGTTCAAGGTTTCTTTTAGTCATAAATTACACTTATAGGTACTTTCCTATCTAATTTGCATTGTTTTAATTATAATCAATTGTTTTGTTTACCTCTCAGGCTGCAGCAGATGTTGATTTCTAATAAGGTGTAATAATAAATAACGTTTATGGCTAGACGTTAATTAAGTACTTTAAATGAATATTTATGAAAAATCAATCGGGCTAGCATGCATAGGAAGCATAAATATACCTTAGCATAGTTAGAAAGTGGTGTAAAGATGATCAGTGTTATTTATGTCTGGCACGGCGCCAGCGACGTCCGACGTCGAAGCGACACCGTGTTGTTTGCGAAATCGTTCCATCAATGACGAAACCTCGTCGTTGACACAATGTCTCCGGGGCCATGTGCTCAACGTTTTATACGTCTACGTCGCGCGACGTTCGAATTACACCGCATATCCTGTAACTTCCTATCAGTCACGGTCTTGACTTCCATTCATAAAAATATTTCAAGGTAAAATCATAACTTAATAAACGACAATGTTATTGTTATTAGTACTATCAATGTACCGTGTTAATTAATCGCATGTTCCTCTTTCCATGAACTCATAAGCCTTATCGTTAATCCTAAACAATATGAAGTTAATGGTTTGAGGAAAATACATCGTTAAATCTTGATAAAATATTAACAGTATGTTTTCTTAAAGTGTGTTGTGTAGAGATGTGAGTTGCATGTGAGACGCTTCTCATTTACAGCCTGAATACGGTCCATTTTCTTTGCTGAAATGGAAGGCGTCTCCTTTGAACCTTTGATGCTTTTGAAACGGTTCGTCGCGCTAAAACTTAGTGTATGACACTGCTCTAAGGTACCTACTTAAAAGCTCTCAGAAAGGACAGTGCTTATACACTTGATTGCTAACACTTTGACCTTTGTCCATCGCTTAAGTACTTGAGAGACAAATATATTTCTCTTTTTTTAAACGAAATTGCCGGTCTTAATCCTTTTATGGGTATTCCTACTGTTTTACTGTATAGTTTCTTTATGGGATTGGGAGATTCATGTATAATTACTGACCATATGTAAGAAATCACACCGCTTATTCATTCTGCGAATGTTAAACGGAAGCTATTCCAGGGATTGCAAGTAGTCAGGGTAAACATCGTTTCTATAGAGGCGCAGCTGTGACGGCTCGTCTGAATGTAGGCAGTTAAAGTGCAACCCTTTTGTGATTGTAAGTGCTCTCTCCCTTTCACTCACACTGACATGTACCTGTGCCCACACCTGGCACACACGGTACTCGCTTTTGATGGCCATTTATAAAGCTGAAATCCCCTGTATCATCGTGTTTTCGCTATTAAAAAACGGGTTACAAGGGTTGATTAAAACTCTTGTATGTTTGGGGTTATTTGTATGATACATCGCTGATTTAAAACTTCAAACGCGGGGCTGGTTCCAAAAAGGGTTCATTAATAGTCCTGACGTTAATTGGATAACGTGTACTTTTGCTATCGCAAATCGCAAAAAACGTTAAAAATAATTTGTTAAAAACAAACAGTGGATTAAACAAATAATAGCCTTAATATGAGAGATAATGTGAGCTAATTCTGTATTATACACAGATAAAACCGGCCACGTTATGGCCAATTTATGCATTCCGGAATAGAGAGATCACAAGTCGATTGCCTCTACTAATCTAAGTACTTGGGACCTTATGATTCTTCGTTAAGAACTTCGAGGACCAGAGGCGAAGTAACTAATGCAGTTTTAACTTTATCTTCTTCGTTGCTTTAGATTTTATTGGCCTCACAAACAAAAGTCTCGTTTCAATATTCAATTTATGCAGTATTGGTTAGTATTACACTTATTATCGCATTGACTTGAGGATTCTAGGAGCCAGAATGAATCACAATATGAAACTGCAGTTAAATTATAAGTTAGGCATATAAATCACAATCAACAATAGGATTTATGAGTAAACTAAGTTAGTCACAATAGTAAGAGTTGTTTGCGGTTTGTACACGCAGGGTGGAGTGTCTAGGCGTCAACTGGAGTGCTTTTGGCGTAGTCTCAAAGAGGAGGTTTATCTTGGCCCGTCCACGCGACCCGCGCGTCGCGACCTACTTCGTACAATACCTCAACCGGGTTGACAAGCTATTGTTGAACTTTACACCGGGGTGCCGCGACTCCGGCTTGATAAATTCGGTTGCCTTACCGCTCCAACAAATAAAGGATCAAAAGTCTAGACGGGGGAATAACGATTGCTCGGGTTCTTCGTTAATAGCCTTTGATTGTCTTGCTTCGAAATACGATTTTGGTTTGTATGCTCGAATTGTTGCTTTGTTGAACTTTCAAGAAACCTCTCAACTGAATATTCACACATTTGCGTGTAACAGATTTGATTTATGATCTTCCCGTAGTCTAGGTAAGCGGTCTACATTGAAAAGGGAATGTCATGTGCACACGTTTCCATATACGCGATACTAGTAGAAAGCGTAAAGTCTACTTGTCTTATTTATTACTGAGAATTGTATCTAATTAGGAGTAAAAGAAATTATGTGCCGTTTGTACATAGGTAGTGTACCCGCCTGTTGACTAATAAATTAAGTTTTTCCAAGAAATTTAAGTTTTTTTTTGCATACACATAGTAATTAGTTGATAGAATTACCTAAAGTTAGATTAGATTTAGATTTTATTTGTTAAAAAAACAAATTGTTTCGTGCTAGAGATATACGTAGTCCTACTTCTCAACTGTACAAGCACGTACTTGTCAGATATCATCATATCAAAGCAGAATAAAGTTGTAGTCAATTAGAAACTCCGGTAAACGCTTAATTTATCTAATTCCATCCATAAATGAGTTGTATATCGCTTCAATTTAGGTTTGTTAATCGAGTGGTTAGGTTCTGAACAATCGATTTACGTTGTTTATTGCTAGGGTCGTTGATGGGCGTCTGGAACCTGCGTCTACAGTCTCCCCTCCGTACTGACGTCATAGGACTCGTCTAGACTGTTAAACCTATGAGGAAGACCAGGACAATGCACTTAGGTTCCAAACAGTGTTCAAACATAGGTACAATGTTTGTTTTGGTCAACTCCATCCTACGCGGTAAAATTAGCTGTCGCCTCGTTCCGTGGGGATTAAAATGAAACTTCGGTACGGTACGGACGGTTTCGGTACCAGGTATGTGATTTCATAAGTTGAAGGGAACCGAAAATCAAGGGGCAATGACCTCTCACCCTTGGTCTTAGCGTTCATAACCGTGCCTCTGCATTTCGCTCCTCCCCTATCACCACATTACCTTTCGAATGATCAGATATTTATTAAATTTAGCTGAAACAGTATGCTTGCTTTTGACTACTGAACAATTTTTAAAGTCGCAAATAATCTGCAACCCATTACAGAAGCTACGTTAACCTTTTGAGGACGAATATGACGCAGTTTCATAGTAATGAAGTTTTTCAACAGAAGTGAAATGGTATTTGAGAATGCTTGTTACTTTTCTTAGCACTAGTCGTAAAATATACTATCGTCGTAAGATGAATTGCGGGTCCGCATGGGTTGTATAATAATACGGCCCGTTTTGGTGAGTTTATGATAGAAACGGAAATATACCTAAAACAAGCCCAAACCCGCTTGCAAATTGCCATACGTACTACCTGACCTCCCGGACCTACAAATTGGCTCACGTAATGATAACAATCAACAAAACACTCACGATTTTCCTATTTTCTCGCTAAGGACTTTTCGTCGTAAACGGTGACCTTTTTTCAACAGCTCTGCACCGGATTGGCCGGCGGAAAAACAGATGTTTTCGTTCAGTTTGTTAAATTACAAAGTTTCGTGAATGTTAAAATCTGTCCAGAATATTTCATTATTATTTGTTTATTTCACAATAAGAGTTCTCTAGTTAAGTATTGGTCTTACACAACATTACATTAGGATTGGTATAAATAAAATGTTGAGTGAGAGTACAGTTGAGTAATAATCTCTTTGTGAAATACTGTACTTACACATAAAATAGGCTTGTGTCAACTAACAATGAAATCAATGGATGAATGTTTCTAGGCGTAAATTGTGATATTTAATCAAGGAAAACCGGCATAATTCCTCACAAAATAATAAGATTATTGTTATTTTTACAAATACAAAATCAAAAAAATACACCACGCGCCCCTCCGCCGTGAACGCCAATCAGAACGTATGACGTCACATAGTGATATGCGCCATTGTTGTTGTTGACGTTTGGTTAAGATTTCCATACAACAGCACAAGCCACTTCGTTTTTTTGCTATTATTATCCCACCCAAAACATAAATGTGAAAGGCTGCCAAGTTCGATAATATTGGAATGCTTCGCCTATAAAAGAAGTGAGATCTAAATAAGTACCAAGTTCCATACACAGACCTCAGTTAAAAATGATATAACAAGTTGGCAAGTTTTCACACACATTGTTATAAACCTACTAAACGCAATGAGTCAAGTATATAATTTTCTATTAAAACTTGCCAAGTTATATCATTTTTAACTGAGGTCTGTGTATGGAACTTGGTACTTATTTAGATCTCACTTCTTTTATAGGCGAAGCATTCCAATATTATCGAACTTGGCAGCCTTTCACATTTATGTTTTGGGTGGGATTTCATTTATTTTTGTAAGGTTTATTTTCTTTTTTTCTTATTTTACTTTACTTTGACTAAATACAAACCTTCGTAACGAATTTTAGGTCGGTACGACCATTGGAAGATATAGATAATATTTTTGTTTTAGTTCCTTAGGGGTATGAATTTACACCTTCATTATTTTTAAAACCGACTCACACTTGGCCATTTTCAGATTTTTTCCTTTACCTTGACCTAAAGACCTACCTCCATGCCAAATTTCAAGTCAATACGACCATTGGAAGTGGTCTAGGTTTTTGATGAGTGAGTCAGTCAGTGAGTGTATAGTAAAAATAGCGATTTTCTGACGTCAATATCTCAAGACCTACAATAGGTACATTAATGAAATTTTGTATTTTAAATAAGTAAGTAGATCTCGACAGATACTAGAAATTTCATATGCGTAGATAAAATAGATTTTGAGTTATAGGTGGGTCGAACTTGGCCCGAAATGGTTCGTGTAATATAACCCACGGCCGGTGTGTCGGTTTTTTTGCTCGAACTTGGCGGACACACTGCCGTGTGTCTAGATCGTGTTTAGACAAGTTGAGAGTGCTATTTCCACCCATATCAAACAATACCGATAATATAATAATTACCTATAATATATTATTATCAAATAATACTCTATCTCAAGGCAGTCTATTATGCAACTTACGTTGTGATATTTATGCCTGAATGCCATTGGTAGAGTCCTTTTTATAATATCTTTATCTAGTGGCACAATAAAAGGACGTAAAACACTAGCTATTAAAGGCACATTTTTTGTAAATACCTTACTTAAACTAGACGCATTAGTTCCAAAATCATCTACTAAAATACGAAATGTACAATCTAATCTGATTTTATATAAACATAACAAAATATGATGTTTGGGAATGTCTAATTTGTCTTTAATTATATCAATTAGGAAATAACAATTTTTTGGCACACCAATATATGTACGGGGCTGTTTTTCAATCTTACTTATTGTCCTCAATAAGGTCTCAGCTGCTTCTATTTTTCTGTCTTCTGCAATAAAATCACTACAGTCCGAAGATGATTTCACTTGTAATGCATGCACTGATGGTGAGCTTGTGTTAGAAGATGGCACAGATGGTGTGTATAGAGAAATATCACTGTCAGACTGTTCTTCTGGAATCGGTATATTTCTAGTAATCTTCTTTAGCATACATGATGAAGGTCTTGATTTTTTACAGGTTGTTACTTTAAATGGGGATGTAGTACTAGATGTCATAGATGGCTTCAGAGGTGATATTGCTTGATCTATTGTTTTCACATGGGTCTGGATCGCCTTACTTCTATATTTATGTGTAAAGATTACTTGAATGGATTTATCTGCTGTTGGCTTATATATCATGTTTGGTGTATTTTCTTCAATGGTTTGAAAACCTGCAAAAATTATAAGATATAAGATTAGAATCAAAAGAAGCTGTGCATGATATTAAGCATCTATTTAGAATTTGAATATGAATCTGAGTTTGAAGAATATTTATATTTTTTTGGTTTTCGGTTTAGGCACCAGAGTTGCGTCTGGGAGGCCTGGTCAACCTGGTTTCATTCGTACATAAGATACCATTCCCATAATATGGTACTCTGTATAATTCAGCATATCGTTTGGCAACTGGAAAAATATGAAGACTGTTTAACACAATACAATGCAAAATGCAATTGCATTGTAATTTAAAACCAAAAAGCTTTGGTTCTTCTTAAGATTTACTAGTTGAATATGTAGTCACTACTTTATTAAATAATACTTACATCGAAATGATCTTCACAAAAATACATTCTCGATGTCGTTGATAAACAATGAGCATCAGTCCTCCTTGCCAGTTTTAACCACTTTTTTTCGCATATTTTTCTTGACCGGAACACGTATGAATAATTTAGTCGGAGTTTTTATACTTGTACTTATACACTGGGGCACTATACAGCTTTTAAAATACGAAGTTTCCATTTTTATTTAAACAAAACAAACATTCGCCTTAATGTGATATACCTGTTTGCCACTATGTGACGTTCTTCACGACGCCATGACACTTTCTTGTGTTTTTACGTCAGTTTAAAAATATTTTATTCAAACTTAAAATATGTGCTTTAAATATAAGTTTTATCATGAAATATTATTTTTTGGGGTAATACAGGTACTAAACTATCGAAATAAGCCATTTTTGAAATTTACGACACAGGCCTATTGAATAATGTATGTTGATGGAGGTCAGAGCTTAGCGGGAGTGACGTAGATTATTGTTCGGTGGAGATTTTTGTACTATGCTTTTACAGTAAACCTCATTTTACCCTCGAGCGCTTACAGATCGTCTCTGTCCTGAATATTTATAAGGCCAGCTTCCATTCCGGTTGGATTTATTATCAAGTTTTGTCACTTCTCGGAGATTCGTTAGGAGAAATCCATTTAAGATTGACTCTAGCATTTAACGTATTCTAAGTGATAAATTAATGGACTTGACCTTTATAGGGTGCTGCCTTGGTGTTGTATTCAGCAAACACTTGGGAACTAATTTAAATTGTTTTGAATATCAGAAATTTTAATTATCATTTTTGATGGATATTGATGTCAGTGATTGCGTCTGTGCACTGAGCTGACTTTTGTGGTGGTCTTTTTGGCTCGAGCAATATACCTAATACTCTTGAGACCAGCGCGGTAGCCTTTAATGAACGGGCTTGCTGACTTCAAAGTATAATTTGGCTACAATTGTGCGGAGATATTTTATTTCTCCCCAGTTTCTGGGCTGTTGACTCCTTTGCTAATTGTAAAGATTTTACCAGTATATTTTCATCATTAAAATTAAAATGTGTTTTTCTATGTTGAGGACATTGAGAATACTATTCTATGAAATACATGCAAACATTGTACTTACTCTAGTCTAGTTTTGTATGAACGATGAATGTCGTTTAATAATAACTTATTTCGTCTCCAATAACAATACAATTATACCACTCGTCCCCAGGCTATACTCAATGCGGTCGTCACGAATGTTTAATTCGGTTATATCGTGGATTTCGTTATAAACGTGTTTGTATTCTGAACAATATTTCGATACATAATTTATGAGAACCCGTTGTTTCAATTACGGATCAGAATTATATACATAACTTTTATACAAAACGTGTAACTGAAATCGCGTGCCAATTTTTTTTTGCGAGTCACTCATAGTCAGATGGGCGATTAGCTACCGTGTCACTGCTACTCATCGTTCAGTACTTGTTCTATCTTTATAATATCTAACAGAAAACAATTGTTTGTTCTAGGGCGGTTACCCAGCGAAGCTGAAGAAGGTTTTGATAGTGACGGCCCCGCTGTGGTTCAAGGCACCGTTTCGGATCCTACGGCTGTTTGTCCGAGAGAAGCTACGTGAGCGCGTGCACACTGTGAACGCGCCTCAGCTAGGCCTGCACGTGCCGCGCTCCAGCCTGCCCAAGCAACTTGGTGGCCTGCACGAACCAGACCACGCTGCCTGGTAAATATTTTTCTTCTTTATCATCAGTTGCCTATGCCATCCTATTAGCCTATGCCACTGCTGGATATAAGCCGCTCTAATACCATACTAATGAGCTCAATCTTCAGCTCGTCGCATCCAACCACAATAGTGAATATATTTCTTTATTGCTGTATAACAAATCTTTAACTAGGAACGACAATCCCCGTTTAACTTGTAATTAATTTACGCGATCAGAGAGACTGGTTGACTAAAGTTTTAACAACCAATTGACTTTGACTAAAACTAGATCTAGGAAATTATCTTTTTGTTAAGTTACGTTAGTCTTTAGAGAGCGGAAGTTAATCTAGTTAAGAATTCTGTTTTCATAGTATCTAACTCGGTTATCGTCAACGTCTACTATATTATCTCTGGAAGTTTGGATGTCAATTGTGGCAGGGAAACTATTAAAGAAACTTCCATCGTTGTTAGCGCTGCGGTAACAAAACGGAAAGTTTACGGTACTTGTAAGCGATGTAGGAGAGCTGCAGTGTCCGCAACTTTGGTGCTATCTTGCACGTTGCCGAGCCGGCCTTCCTTCCCGGGACTTAGTTTTCCTTTGTCAGACTTATCTGTTATGCACCATCAATGTACTTATGTTTCCACTAAGAAACTCGCCTGTATAATACGTATTAGGGTGTCTTATATGATTAAAAAACGAGCCCCTCGTCTGGTCAGCTCGCTGTGAATCCGTCTGCCCGTCAGACTTGCTCTCGACCCTTTTTTCAAGAACGGCTCGAGGTATTTACGTTGAAATTAACATCGTTATGTCTGGTTTTGTAAAGATTTGCTTATATTAAGTACGTTTTATTCACATTGTTCGGGATTGAAATGAGGCTATCCTACTTATGTATTCTATACAAACTACTTCAATTATTGTATGAAAAAAACATCGTCATATTTAAGTAGTTGTTGCTGGCTTTTATGTAGATTATAATGTAGGTGTAGTGAATAAAAAGGTGCAAAGGAAATTCGGCGCCTGTGTGCCGATGTAGGTCGACTTTTGTTGTTCCACCCCACGGCATGGCATTACGTGACATATATTTCACGTTACGATGTAATCAACGATAATTGTTAAACGCTCCAAATTTCAATTAACCCCTTTAACGAACTTGCGTAACAAAGTGCCTGCCTTCATTTCTACTTATTGCTTAACTTGAAAAATATTAAGAATATTAGCATCGTTGTTGTGGAATATTTTATCGCTTTATTGTTCAGTTTGTGCAAAACTATCAGAATTCGCACTTGCCATATTTATTGAAAATTCGCAGAAAATCCTAGAGTAAGGCAATGGTTTGATAATGAAAATGAATTATTTTCTATCTCCCTCTGATTTCTATTTTCCATGTTATGTAATTTAAGTTGCAAAAGCCCGGGCAAGTGATAGTTTACTAGCAAGCCTAGTTTGGCTACCGACAAACACGTCCGTGAACGTTGGACATTAAGAATCTATTTATCTATGTATATATATACAAGTAAGCAATAAGCGACCACCTACGCGCTGTTGACCGTATATGCGATACATGCATAGACCGAACGTGGGAGTCGCGAAAATCTTGTGAAACCGTCCTCTACCCGATCGATTTGAAGTCTCTAAAACTTGGCACCTGAAAATACGAAAACGCGTATTACATAATGTACCGTGATGATTTATTGGCCATATAATGAAGCGGTTCGCCTCTGTACCAATGATAAATCGGGGTTGAATTTCTGCGTCGGCTGATATAGAGCTCATTAACTTTGAGTTCAGGTGATGTACAGCATGAGTCGCCTCCATACAATATCTACCCGTACTTACGTGATTCATGTTTATCGTGGTATTAACAATAATACGAGATAAGATTGTGGGAGCTATCCTAGGTACTTTATTCTTTGAATTCTTTATTGGAAGGGTACTTGCAATCCTACAGATTTTATCGATCGCACATACGCTGTGTACGTCATGTGTGTTTGGTTCGTTTTGTAAGTTATTCTTGTTTTTGCTTTTGATTTGTTTGATTTAAAGTTTTAAGCTGTGTTCCCTTGTCTGCAGGTTGGAGCACTGCAAGAATTGTTACACGAACAATTTGCAGAACGCTAAACTAGACGGCGCCATCGATGAATATGTAATCAGTAATCACATACCACCTATCAGCGCGCAAAATGGTGAGTGCCGAACATGTTTTAGATAACGTTAGGTATACAGTGACGTGTTGCCTATCGCTGTTTTGCTAGGATTTAGATTTCACACACCGTCGACTTGAATACGTTTGTTTTGAACATAGACAAGATATGAAAATACTGTTTTAGGCAGATATGTTCATAATTTGAGCGTTCATTATCATTTATAATTTGTTAAGAAGCTTTTCTTTCTCGAATGTCTCCTTGGTAAGCATCCCACTCGTAATATTGCATAGACTACGGTGACCGTTTACCGTCAGACCCGTAAACATCGTAAGTAAAAATATTGATAATACTGGTTTGTTGTGCAGGTATAATCGAGCACGAGGGTGACATGAGCAGCGACCGCGCGCCGCGCCTCGACACCAACACAGACATGCACATCAGCGGCGACCCCCCGTACACCTGCGACCCCAGCCCGCTCAGGTAACTGATTACTGTTTAAATAGTTCTGCTGCCTTTGATAATTTCAAGGGTTACACATTTGTCTAACTACACGCGTACATTAGATATTCATGAACGCACAAACTGACCCTAGAATTGAATCGGAGAATTCGTGATAATTACTGCTTCGTTGGTCGAGTGGTCGCAAGTGCGACTGCCGGACAAGGGGTCTCGGGTTCGATTCCCGGGTCGGGCAAAGTATTACTGGGCTATTTCGGATTTTCGAAAATTTCTCGGTAATAGCACGGAGTCTGGAATTGTGTCCAGGATATGGCAATAGGCTCACCCCCTATTACATGGGACTTTAACACAAAATGGTGAAAAGTGGGTGTACATTGTATAGCGGCATTACGTGCCGTAATGTGCACCTCTGCCTACCCCTTCGGGGATAAAAAGGCGTGAAGTTGTGTAGTTGTGCAATTCGTGATAACAGTTGTTAAATTGTAGAATATTATTTGTGAATCTAGAAAATATTAAAAAAGTCTTTAATTCATTTAAGAATTGATAACTAATCTACTTATTTATAAATTTTTTGTAATAAAAGAATATAAAAGAGTCAACTTAAAATGGTAATTTTACGTATGATTTGACCACATTCTGTAAATGCGTCGTCACTAGAATCCCGAGTGAGACCAGTTATGATAATTATAATAATAGAAGAATTATTATTAAAGAAGTTAATAGTTTATATATTGTTATTTTATTACTAATGTTTTGTCCGAATCACTTCTGATTCATGCTACGGTGACGTTTCGTCTAATACAGACTCGATCATTTATTGGTCGTGTCTCTGGCCGATGGATGAGACATTGGCTTTGCAATTAATTATTAACAAAATATAATTTATCATATAATAAATTAGGGAGTCATAACTCCCGGAAGGTTTGCTGGAGGTATACTAGTACATAATTATATACTTTTCAATTGTAGTGTCATGGCACAACTCCAGACTCCTTGCTAATACAAATTATTGAGGAATTTACACAATTTGACAAAATCTGAAAAACCCCAATAACACTATCCGTTCCGGGAATCAAACCTGAAACCTCTTGCTCGACAGCCTTGCTAGCACACTATCAACGAGACAATTACACAATAATAACATCGAATGAAAACCAATCTTATCATAAATGAAATCATAATAAAGTTGTGTACTCATAAATATTTATTTTTATAGGCACACCCATGGGTATAATGGTGATATGAAGAGCAGGCACATAAACTCAGGGGACGAAGATGATATGGACATAAGCAGTGAGTACAACCTCGTATGAATAAAACCTTTTTACCACATTGACATAACGTCACTGTCAAAGAAAAAATAAAGTAAAACGTGCCATAGTAACGTTGGTTTCGGTAATTGTTTACTAATTTTATATTACAGTCAAATAATAATAATTCACACAACAGTACCGATGAGTACCAGTAAAAAAAGTGAGGGTATGTTCTTGAATTAGTAAGTTAGTGATAAATTATTCGATGCCTTCATGGGCCAATATTTAATGCACCTCGGTAAGTTTTATTGTGACACGAAAACGGTGATATAATATCTCTTTTCTCGAGTGAAAATGTGCTTCTAAAGATGTAATGTAGGTGAACATATGACTGGATCTACGTATACATTATTTGTTAATCGTATTGTAGTAAAACTTTGTTAAATGGACCCTGTATTAGTGAAGAATCTCTGTTCCTTATAATTACTATGAGGACCCAACACTTGGTGAAATATAATTGGAATTTTTCAATACATTAGTTGATATTAGACTTGGTATTTCGATATTTTATTGCTCAATTACCTGGAATAACTATAACAATTTATCAATTCGGAAAAGTTACGACAATTCTTCTATAGTTATTATATTGACCATAGTAGGAACATAAATATTAATGAACCTGCGTATTTAGGCCGTCGTATAAACGATAAATCTCTTTAGGTATTAAAAATGTTTGTAGGTCTTTCCTTGTAGAACCCATGTTTAATGATTTTTCACGGTGTATTTTATGTATAATTGAGTTTTAAGAACTATTCAATCGGTTCAAAGATGATGGTCGTAAAAGAAATGGTTCATTATCCGATGAAAAGGTTTATACATTTTGCGTGAAATACGCGGAATAGTGCAAACAACACTTGATCGTAGCAACAACTCGAGTGAACTTGATAGTATGCCATTTATATTGTTCACTGTTGAACGATAGGCTTGCTCGCCGCACTACAGTCGCTGGCTCGATAATCCAATCATTTTTTAGTTCCGTTTGTTTGGAATAGTTGCGTTTGTGTGACGTTTATCCAAATCGGTTCATCTAAAGTAATCCGCGTTTGCTAGTGTTTGCCTATTCATGTTTTACTGTCGATGCTGAATTTCAAATAGTACAGTTTATTTCGTATTAACTTTGCATACGTATCGCGTGCTACAAAATGATGAAGTGTCAATTTCAAACATTCATGAAAATCATGTTGATATTCTTTTTAGTGTTTGTGATAAAGTTGAACAGTGAGTGTTTTATTACAAGTTTTCTTATAAACTTAAATAGAACAAAGGTTGTGTTGAGTTTTGCGTATTGTAGGTAAAGGTCCAGCGTGTAAAATTGGTTCCTCGAGCAAGGGTGGAGATATATTGGGGTATTGTAAGGGTATGCCCTGACCGGTCGTCCACATGATTAAACGGGCGTTTGGGTCGGAGGCTTAGTGCGGAGGCACCCTGTCCTTTCACTTGTACAAAGATAGGTTTGGGTCGGGCTTTACAAATTTTTAGTGCTTGAATTGTTTCGCTACAAACCCAACTTCAAAAATATTATAAAAATAGAAAGATGATTGATGATAACAATGAGTGGTATTTTTGTATTTCTATTATAAAACGAATACGAGGCAAAATTGAAGATATTTTTAATATCTAAAGTTTTCTGAAAGGAATAAAATATTTTGAAGTTTTCTTAAAACTATTCTGAACAGTTTGGATGGTTGAGATATTAGCTGATTAATCACTTATGAAAGAAGTTTACCATTTGGTGTCTCGAAGGCCGCAAAGTATGTAAAAATATCAAAAATTTTCAATTTGTGCTGGACTTCTAGATTTATCTTCAAACAGATAGTCAACAATATTGTTGCAGCAGAATAATCTCAATCACTATTGCACACGTATAGCACACCTACAGTGTAAATGAGTTTGCATTGTTATCCGCTAGTCACATTAAGGTTCAGCAGAATACCAGGAAAAGGTTGTCATGCTCAATATAATATGTTTTGAACAACCGACTACAATGGTAATCTACACTTAGCTCTCTATATATGTCTGAATAATGATCACCTCGCCTGGTCTTAAGGAAACCTTCCTTCCTTATGTTAGGAAAAGGGAGAATCCACTGTTCCTTAAAAGCTTAAAATATTAAAAATTACAGTAATTTATGAGTTACGAGTGGTTGTTTATTATAGGTAGTTTATAATAGTTATATGTTAACCTAGTTTACTCAGTTGTTGGGTGAATTTTCAAAAAACTTTAACTTTTATTAAACGAATCATTAATCTCCTGCGTTATTAAGCATCACGGTAGCTTATTATCATCCTAATTTTTATTGGATTGGTTGAGAGCGGTGTCACAGCTTAATTTATTGAAACCAAATTTTGTGTTCTAATCTGCAGAATTGTTAACGTTTGGCTGAGGATAATGACGCCGTTAACATTTTGTGTTTTTTTTTCCGGAAAATCACCCCGTTATCTCCTCCTTCCTCTCTTCTAATTTTCTAATTTACTATTTGCTGCTTACATCAGGGTCCACGATTGCTACCATGTTATTTATACTACCATCTTATCTTTAAATTGTGGATTTGCAATAAAGAATTATGAATTATTGTATGTAGTGAGGTAATGTGTATTGTGCAGCGCGCGGTACATGGTCGTCGGGCGAGGTGTCCCCGGGGCTGTCGGACGAGGAGGGCGGCGGCGGCGGCGCGGGCGAGACGCCGCAGGCGCTGCTGCAGCGCGTGCGGGCGCTCGGCCGCCGCGGGCTCGCCGCCGAGTACGACGACATACGCTCGCGCCCGCCGCTCGGCACCTTCCATCATGCCAAGTCAGTATTACACACTTATTCAAAACACTACACACACAAAAATAACAATCGATTAAACCGTCGTGTGTCGGAACGAACGAATATACGACATGTTAAAGGTTAAACACGTCTTGTTCCAGATCTCTTTATGCTTTCACATAGACTGATATGATAGGATTTACTGAAAGATCAATCTCCTATCTTCACTAGATGTTCGACTCCTACAGATTTTTCATACTCAAAGAGAGATTTAAATATTTTCACATGTTAATGATAAAATAGAGACCAAACGTATAATATATTAAAGATCCTGTTATGATTCACGATTCAATGGGACTACTTTTGGACAGGACAGGAAAGGTTCAGCTAAATTGTTTTTCACCAAACTAGTCTTAGCATTGTTAGCCTTCGCTATAGTTTTCCTCATCGCATCCCATGATGATCTCATAGTTTACACCTATAATGTACTGTACATAAAATTCATATTGGAATGTAGAAAATCAGTCAGATGTTTTGAGTATAGAAACTCAACTCTCAGTTTCTGGAAAATAACTCGACCTTTAGTCAACTCTACCTACACGATGTTATTGTTTACTTAATGATCTTTTTCTCCAAAAGAACTTTCTTAATCGCTATTTTTATACCAGTTTTTCCTGATAATGTTATTGTTGTAATTAATATCTCCAATTATCGTTTTACCTCTTAATTAGGAACATTTGGTAATGCTATATTTTTTTTCGCCCACATAACATTCAGAATTAGAAAGCTTCACATTAACAACGAAAGTTTTGTAGCCAAAACAAACCCACTGAAACATGATAACTGTAATTAGGATATTAATTACATTTGCCGTTTATTTTAGAAAAAGAATATCGTTTTTATTTCTAAGAAAATAAGGTTTTTTGTTGATTGTTTCAGATTGCCGAGTAATCTAGCCAAAAATCGTTACACGGACGTGCTATGCTACGACCACTCGCGCGTGTTACTGTCGCAGGCAGACCCGGAGGACCCCACCACAGACTATATCAACGCCAACTACGTCGACGGATACAAACAGAAGAATGCTTACATCTGTACGCAAGGTAAGTTTCCAAAGATCTACTACTATTTAAATTGTAATTGTATAAGTGGTTGAATGAAAATAATTTCTAAAGGAGGAGGATCTTAAGGAGTACTTAGAATACTAACGTTACAACTCCAACGCTTGCAACTTGTACTTGCTTGTGATTAACAATTTTGCATGCTTTATTATTAAGCTAAAGATGTATGATCTAATTTTGTGTGTAAGATCTTTCCTTCTTTAACTTTTCGATGATTTTTTTATCGGGCGTACATTTACAAACTTCACATACACATCACAACCAGACACAGAACAACAATTTAGTTCGTTTCATTAAAATCGTAATACAACTGCAGTCAATACGGCGTAGTAGATTTAGATTTGTAAGTATCAAAGAGCACTTTGTTTTATCATACACCA
Organism: Spodoptera frugiperda; assembly: GCF_023101765.2. Lineage (NCBI taxonomy): Eukaryota > Metazoa > Arthropoda > Insecta > Lepidoptera > Noctuidae > Spodoptera > Spodoptera frugiperda. Next base: position 3,484,129 of record NC_064214.1, on the reverse strand, counting down.
TCCATCGCTTGTCGTAAACAATCTGATATATGGATGTTTTAAAAAGGAACACATTGTTAATTGGATATGTTTCAATCAATGAATGATTACATTGTTATCAGTACAATCCTGATAAACGGACAACACGTGCTTGTGTTAATGTGTTGTAGATTATGTTCTATATATCGACTTATTGTAAGAACAGAAATAAAACCTTTGAGGTCGATGTAACTACGTATATCTAAGGACTATAAGGTTTATAATCACTTGTGCTGTTTTGTCGTGTTGATATGACTAACTGATGTAAAAAATTATTATCGATGTCGTCTCGCAGTTTTAAAGAAATAGCAAGTTTAATGAACTATGTGATTATACGTATTATTTAAAATACAAATGTAGCACGCAAACTACTATTTACACAACCGTAATATATGACTTCCATTTATCATTGTGAAAAAATGCAAGTAATCTTCTAAGAATATTTGATACAATTTGGCTGCATTCCCATACTACCTGGAAAATCGCTAAACTTGTTTACGATGGAAATACGTTTTCCGTGAATTATAAATAATACAGCCCTGTACTGTAGCGCGAATTGGAAATAAACGCAGGGGAAATCCTCTCTTCGTAGAAATTCACTCGGCGAATAGCAGTAGCGACAATCTTTTGTAACATTTTTTTTTATATTTTTATTCGAATCGAAGTGTGTTGGTACTTATTACTGTGTTCTTAGATTTTTTGTATAGAAGCGAAAGAAAAAGAAATATTAATGTCTCAGTTATTTTACGGTACCGCTGCCATTGTAAATGATTTTTGTATGTTATTGATTATAGGTCCGTTGCCGAAGACGTTCAGCGACTTCTGGCGCATGGTGTGGGAGCAGGGCACGCTGGTGATCGTGATGACGACGCGCGCCGTGGAGCGCGGCCGCGTCAAGTGCGGCCAGTACTGGCCGCTGCAGGACGGGCAACACGTCGTCTACGGGGACTTCGCCGTCACCACGCAGGCCGTCGAGCACGAGGAGGACTACACCGTCACGCATCTACTGCTCAGCGACCTTAAGGTAATACAACTTTCCAGGGTTAAACATATCCTGATCCGGAGCTGCGGACTACCTAGCGGGTTTACCGGGGCTCCGGTTCGAAAAGCAGGAGAAGGAACGGGGTGGTTTTTAGTCAGTAAGAGTCTGACACTCCCTCTCGCCTCGCGCAAGGCGAGAAAAGTCATTGGATGATTTTCCCCTTATTTTTCATTCGAATACCTATATGTGTTTTTATTTTAAAGACTGCACGGTTGGCACGGTGGCTGGGCAACTGGCTGCTGTGCAATGTGTAGCGGGTTCGATTCCCGCACGGAGCAATTCTTTGTGTGATCCACAAATTGTTGTTTCGGTTCTGGGTGTTATGTGCATGTGAAATTGTATGTTTGTAAACGCACATACGACACAGGAGAAAATCCTAATGTGGGCCAATGTTTAAAAAAAAAGCTTTTCGTTTTATAAAACCGAATTAAATTTACTTTGAGAGTTATTAAAATATGTGGTTGGTGGTTCCAGCGCGGCGGGTCCCGTCGCATCTGGCACGGGCAGTACACGCGCTGGCCGGACTACGGCGTGCCGGGCGGCGGCAGCGCGGCGCCCGTGCTGCGCTTCCTGGCACGCACGCGACGGGCCCAGGCACTCGCGCTGCACGACCTCGACCACGCCTGGGCAGGGCACAAGCAGGGACCGCCCATCGTCGTACACTGCTCCGCCGGCATCGGACGGACTGGTACGTACTACTATGACTACATCCAAAAATTTGTCGTACAAGCTGCTCATAATTGTGAGCCCCAGTGCAGCCCGAAATCAGTCGAATAGCCTCGTGAAACAGTTACGTAAAACTTAAACAACAAATGGCTGATCGATCACATTACCATATTGTATAACAATGGCTTTTACATTGAGCTCAGTGGAATACTTTGGAAATGATACAACAGCGAATGAAACCAAGCTGTTCATTATTAGCAGTCCACATTTGCTTCTACTGTAAGTTTCAGTATGTATAAGTAACAGTTGTATGTTTATTACAGGCACGTTCCTGACGTTGGATATATGCGCGCAGCGTCTGAGCGCGGAGGGAGTCCTGGACGTGCGCGGTACCGTGGAGCGCATCCGATCCCAGCGCGCGCACTCCATACAGATGCCCGACCAATATGTCTTCTGCCATCTCGCGCTGCTCGAGTACGCGGTCTGTATCTCTACATACTACATTACTTATTTTCAGCTACAAAGACAATGATTCACCTCGGTGTTTCTAGAGTTAAAAGTCTTCAAGATGCTTATTTGTGTTAGTGAATATGCCATCTAAACCATAGGAATACGACAAATGATTACATTAACAAAAATTCGTTGTAAGGCATACTAATCGTATGTGACGTAACATTTGCAGGTGATGCAGGGCTACCTAGACTCTGCCGACCTGACGGGATTCGACGAAGACAACGAGGAGGAGTCGGAATGAAGACTGTCTCGTCCGTCCTGCGCCCTACTCTAGCGCACACAGACTGTTGTACCGAGAGTACCCAGTGTACCGGTGTACCAGTGTACCAGTGTATAGTGTACGAGTGTACAGTGAGTGCAGTGTACCGTGTGACGTCACTCCGCCAGTGATACAGTGCGACTGCCGCTATCCGCACATAGCTTAAGAAATATAAACATTGAAACAAAAACGTTCCTCTAGCAAGAATAAGAACTGAAATAAACCTGGTAATGGGAAGGAAGCCTACACAAGTATTTATTTGCATATTATAAATCTTCGTAACCAAAAATATTTCCACGATTATTTAGATATTTAATATTTATTTATACGATGTAAGGAGTTATGGCTGTGTGAAGTTTTGTCTGTAACTTATGTAGTTATGTTTATTTTATTGCAATAAATTATTTTGATGTAATTGCCATACAAACATTATATTTAAATGTGACCGTTGAATTCGCAGTTTCGCACGATTTGATATACGTTGAGGTGCTGGTAGGCTTAAAACGTTGATTCATGTTAATCATTTATATATTTCATTCGCGAGTTGTCGCATAATGATGTGTATTATACATTTTTATAATCGTCGACGCTCACGTCGAGCTATTGTATGAATTTATGATAATGCACTGAAGCATCTAGACGTCGTTACGAATTATTATAAATTATTATATAATAAATAAGTTTAGTCGCAGAATGTCCGCTTTGCTCTTTGTTTTATAGTATAATACCTTGTATGTAATGTACCGTGGTCAGGTTTTGGGGTAAGGATGGTGGGGTAAGTTCGCACATTGTATTTTCACACATATAAAATTCACATCATTTCTCATTTTAGCTTTTAACACAAATTCGTTTTCTTATTCTTTCGTTAACTTACTTCCTATACTTCTTATAATAAAACAATGCAATGCATTACAAAATGCGATCCTAATTTCCAAGGCAAAAGGGTGAAGTCCAGTCTAATATACAGCTATGTGAACGATCGACTTACTACCGGCGGGAGACTGAATACGTAAATGTAGAATAAAATATATACGCCAATATTGGACATTTGCCACTGCTTTACATTTGTTAAGTGGACACTCTGCGACTAGACAATATAAATTTTACATAGACTGAGTAATGTTAATATGTTCTAAAAGTTTACATGCGGCCCGTCGTACTAGCGTAAATTTATAATTACCTTCATGTTGAATTCTTAGTTTCTTATTTGTTCTATAATATGTATACCTGATGTAAAAATCAAATATAAACAATAGATGGAAAGTAAAGTATTTTCATGTCACAAGACAGCATATTTATTTTTAATAGAAAGCATAGCGACATATCTAATGACAGATGTATATATTCGGAATCGCCGTCCTGTTACGTAACGTACATATCGCAGTAGACGTGTTTTGTTTGCTCCCCGTGGCCACTTCCTGCAATGAATCTCTCGCGCCCTCTCCCGTGCTAGCAGTGTGTTGCTCGAACGTATCATTATGGTAACTATCGTGTATTCTATCTGTCACGTGTCCTGTCCAGACTCACTTACTCTCGCTCGCAGACAATTATTTGTAAACAGAATATCGTATTTTATTTAGCACGGTGTAAATATTTGTTACGCAACTCTGCGAACGACGCTACGTCTGTCTGGCGCTGCACTAATAACGATGTATCGAAATATGTTTCTCTTATAACATTGTTTCATATTAAGTAAATTGTTAATCTGGAACGTCTGTTGATTATATCTGTAAATATTTTATCATTATTTTCTGTTCTAAATTTAAATTAAAACCCTTGTGAAATATGTGTGAAATAAAAAATCTTGTAATATATTTATACGATGGTTTTATTGTTTCCTTATCGTTTAACGTTTCCTATACCACTGGACTGGACATAATAGGGACTTTAAAGACGGACATTATGTATCACAGGAATATTGCGTAATTTTTATGATAAATAATTATTAAACTGTAGTGTTACTCGATGACCATTGTGGAGTTGCCTCGCACAAATAGAATTGGTGGCATGTCGTGGCTCATGACTTCCAGCCACGCCATGTACAGGGCTGCCGATATACCCTGCGAAGGAAAATATTACACTAAGACTGCAGTATAAAAAAGTAGTCAAAACCTGTCTAAAATATAAAGAAAAAGTACCTGTCGAGGTAAGGGCAGTGTCATGACGATAAAGTCTGCACCATATGAGTTTTCCATCAGCAGCTCTCGTATTCTCAAATGTCTGCTTGTCTTCAAATGATATTTCACAGACTCTTCATCAGAGACCAAGATTTCTGAAAACAGAAATAGGTATACCGAAAATGAGACAATGTGTGTAATGTATAAGTGATCGATAAGAGAGAATGTAACAGATTTTTCGTCTCGTTAGATTTAAGATTCTTTTTTATTTCTATGAACTCTCCTAGTTGAAAAAAAAAATTAAAATTGTTCGCGACTTGAGATACATTGTGGGACAAAACGTCGACAGGTTCTAGTAGGACTTATTTTAAATTTTACATGAGGTCAAAAATATAAGGCGTACTGACCTCTTTGAAATGTTTGTCAGTTTGTAACTGAACAAACAGAATAAAGCCTCATCCCCACTAGGAACATTTGTCGAGCTACATATGTCCCTTGAGACATCGGGCGACATTGTTGGAACTGTTCTTTGCCGCACAGTCAACAATGTCGCGGCGATGTCGTCCGATATCGCTCGACATCGCCCGAAGTCTCCGGGGACATAATAATATGTGGAGACGAGGCTTAAATAGACACACAAGAGCAACTGAACTTTTGTATTTTTCTTACCATCATTGACAGGCGACTTGTGGTTCTTTATTATACTATTAAAGTAAGACCACGTCGACTCAGCTGGCTGGTCCGATAATCCCGTTACCATCGTCAACTGGGAGTAATCTATGCGGTATCTCTTCAGAATGGCTGCCATACTGGAGACAATATAATATTATTAATTTGTAGGTGTTCAAAGTTCATCTATTCTATGATTATCATCATACCAGCCACAAGATGCTCACTACGAAACATTGCCCGCTCAGAAGCGATGTAGTTATATCTGTTCATCTATAATACCTACATAGTATTTTTATTAATACTTAGGTACTAACGTAATTTTGAAATCAGTAAACATCTTTATCTAACAAGATTTAAAATCGGCATTTTTCTCGTAGTATCCTCTCGTTGATGTTATTTTATGTTACGACATAACGTCATCACAAATAAGATTACTATAATGTTACTCACTGTATCTCCGCCTGCTTTATGGGAGTTCTTCCCCGCGGCAGCGCGAATATTCGTAATATCATTTTTTCTTTAACACCTCTCCGAGCTATTATGTACGGCAACAGAATGTTCAGGCCTCCATCATCGTACAGCCACCATGCATCCATGATAGATTCCTGATACAAGAAAAAGATGTGGTCTACTCTTTTGGAAAGATAATATTTTTTCTGGAAAGAGTCACTGAGTGTCCCATAATAATGCCACATATTGAAAATCTAACTGAAGATTTTACCGTGGGCGACGTCAGAAATGCATAGATTTGAGATTATGTTTACAAAAATAATACTAAATGATCGATTTACATTGTTGAATCTTAAACGTTTGTAGGCTGCCAGTCTTCGTGTGGATGCTCCCATTGGCTGGTGTAAACGTGAACGGTCATGGTCATGGTCCGCAGGCTGATCTGATTCGCGTCTGCCGTGTAACACTTAAAAACAAAATGCACAAACGTTTTTTCATTTTAAAGAACTCTCTATAGGTAACTCTAAATAAAATAAAAACATTTTACAACCAAATACTCTCATTTTAAAGGTACCGTTACCATTATTAAAATACCAGAAGATATTTATCAAAAAATGAAACAAATAAGCCACGGTAGCGACGCCGTAACTTTGCTCCCAAGTGTAATTATCTGAAAAATTGTTAGTAAATACCTAGTGTAGTAGAAAAATACTTTAAATATGAGTATATACAGGGTGTCCCTGAAATCGACGTCCGTCCGTCGAAAGATTTGTAGCAACAAGAGTCAAAAGACTGGCACAGGGTGTACTTTTTCGTGGATAACACATAAGTCACTGTAATTTAAAAACTGTAGGACTTAGAATTTTTTTTATATTTTTCTGATAACATTTGGAACCTTGCCGATCATCTGGTGCCTGTTGGACGTCGATTTCAGGGACACCCTGTATAAAAAGTACATTCTTACTCTAATTATTTATTTCAGGTGAATAGCCGATTTGTCATTTTCACGTTAATACATTAATTTATAGGCCTTACCTGCCTTCTTGAATTTACTAAATAAATACTTACTCCGGCGAGATATGATATCGTCATCATCAGGTGAGAGTGGCGTGCCACTGTCCATCTCGATGTCAGAACAGGAGCTCATGATGGCCAGCGGTCTCTCACGGAGCGAATGCGGCATATCGTCTTCGCTAGCGGCCATTGCGGTCTCGTCCGTAATGATCCTTCGTTGAGTTTTGGAAGGTCGCATATTGGGCGGGACGTGTAAGATCGTCAGAGCCATCTCGTATTGGAAGGGCATCCTTGGGAACGTCTACATATACTAGATTTATAAATTCATACACTTATTCTACGGAGAAATGTTGAGGATTGATTTCAAACAGTGTTTGAAAGTTTGAAACAGTGATCTGTTTGGTGTTTGTCTAGGTGGATTACCTACACCTGTCTTAAAGATGACTAGTTATTTACTGTATAAATTAGATCCTTCATTGCTATCTTCTATCAGCAATATCAGTAAGAAAGATCAACATTGTGCTTTTTACCGCTAAGGCAGCTCACCGATTGACGTCTGACTAAGAAATCTGAATGTTTCCTAGCAATGCTCCTGCTCAAACAGAATAAACTCGATTTATTTATAACTCACCGAATCATTTGATAGTAGCTGAGAAGGTCGGGATGAGGACAAAGGTCCCAGTTGTACTTGAATCCCAAGAGTACTATGTTGGGCGACATGCGACCGAGTCCCGAACACTGGATCAGGGCTTGCAAGGCCTGTACGTATGTAAAGCCTTGTATAACCGTGTGGAAACCGCGCAGTTTGTTTGTTTTCAACCACTGTTCCCCCGCTTGCTTCCGATGAGCACGCTCCGCCTGAGTCAGTTCTTTCTGTCAAGTAAATACATTTTATTTCGTCACTGTGTTTAAAATAATTGACAAATTACATAATGATACTAACAGGTTCAATTTCTGCCATTATCATGAACGAGCCGATTTTCGTTATAAGTCCGCCCAAATCTAGAAGCCAAGGCCTCACATGGAACTTTCCGCTCATCACCAGCAGTTGAGGGTTGAATGTGTTGACGTACTCAGCGCGATGGTAGATGTTTACCATCGAAGTTATTGTCTCTTGATACCGCTGCGCATCCGTGCTACTGCCCCAGCTGGTTTCTGTAACAACCCACTGAGTAATTTTTCCATAGAAAATTATTTGAAATATTGATCAGGGTACATTACCTCGCAAGTAGGTATATTAAAACTGCGTGAGTAACAAAAAAGTATTTGAAGTATTTAGACTGAGAAAAGATACAATTAAAATGCTTATACCTAAGTATTATATATACCTGGCTTCCCGTAGAGTACTAGTAGATAGAGTGTGAGGAAAATAAAAGTAGTGATCAGCGCCATAACCCAGCTGATGACCATCATTATAATGAGGCATAATATGAAGCCCGCCAACGACACCCATGTGTTGTAGAACTGTAAAACGAAAAAATATAGAGAACCAGATTGAATATATTGAAAATACACTTAGGATACCTAGTTCATTTAAATCCTTTAACTTGTACCATTAAGAGTGGAGGCTTTTCGTTTGTTGATGATGATGATTGAGTATCTATAGATGGGTCTTTAATGGAACTTTAACTAAAATTTTTGTATTATATTATATAACAATAAAGTTTCTAAATGATTATAGTTACCCTGAATCGTGGTCTCCAGCTGATGGGTTTGAAGAATGCTGCATGGAACGTGCAGAAGTTTATGAGTGCATACGAGGCGAGGTAAAAATTCGTGATCAACGGTGCTATTGTATTTAGGTCCGCTGTAAACCAGATACGTCCACATTAATGATATTAATAAAAATACATTGTCTTGATTAAACAATTGAAAACACGGGATGAGTTAAAGATAAATCTGCATGAGTGTGGATGAGTGACGAGATGAGTTAAAGACTAAATGACGTAAAATGAAAAATTACCTACCAATGAGCAGAAAACACAGTGACACGAAAAAAGTGAGCACATATCCTCGGTAAGGTTCACCGTGAGGGCCATAGCGTTTGGAGAAGAAGATCAGACCAGGGTATATTCTGTCGAAGCCCAGTGCTTGGATCAGTCGCGGTACTGACAGTAAATTGGTGAGCGCTGTAGATAGCGTCGCCGCCCAGCACCCAGCGTAAATCAAGGGAGCCCAAAGAGCCATCAAGTGCATTATCTGGAAAACCACAGCCATGTTGGAGGATATGAAGAGAGAATAAAACAATATACACACATCAGGTTAACTGATTAGAACAGATCATCTCGTATTAAACAGTACTACAGATCGTATTTTAGTTTTTTGGACTAACTAAAAATGAACAACTTGAATATGACAATATGTATTAACCTCGTAACTGTTATGAAGACCGTAGCGACATGAAGGCTTGCAGTTTACTAACATGCCATTAACGAGGTCAGTAGTATTACCGGACGCGTCCCTCAGCGCACTCGTTCCGGAGAGTATCACCATTGCCAAGTATGACGTCAGAGATATAGCAATAGCCAGCAACGTTCCTTTTGGAATAGCAGTCGCTGGATCCTGGAACAAGCCTTTATTGTATAATGCTCACTGTTATTTACTATTACTACTCAACTTTTTCAATGCAGAGTATTTTCAGGATTGAAAGAGATTTTTTGATAAGCCAATTCTAAACGCTTAACTATGACTTTATTGTAACTTTCGTGAGACATACTAAATTAGTTATTATGATCGGCTTACTCACGTAAATGTTTGACGAGGAACTCGACTAGTTTCAAGCCATGCAAGAGGCTCATATTCCACGCGCCCATACACGACGCGGCGACTGTCGCACTGCTACTCTCATACTCACAGTAACGGTGCGACAGTCGCCGCGTCGTGTGTCGCGAAATGCTGCTCATGAATATGAGCCTCTTGCATGGCTTCAGTGGCGTAGCGTAGTGGGGGCGGCAGGGGCGGCCCGCCCCGGGCGGCACTTTTTAGGGGGCGGCAAATTTTAAACAATAAATAATAAAAATATTTTGTAAATATTTCAACCATTTTATATTTTTTTCGCAACTAGAGATCAGAGAAAGTAGTGATAGTGGGGATGGAACCTTTAACGAGTAGTCCTGCCCCGAGATGGGCACCTGAGGCAAGAATCCGACGATTCGTCGGAACCAGTAATTGGTAGGGTAAAAAAGGTGAAGGCCAAATCGAGTTCCCACGACGTGGGACTCGATGAAGCACAACGCCAGCTGAGGGCGTCTCTGGTGCAAGCCAAGCGGGTGGAGGTGCAAAAGGACCTGGAGGAGAAGGTCGCCGCCAAGGAGCGCGCAACCGGTGCCGCAAGGTCCAGGGCCGGCTACGGGGCTTCCAAAGTCCTCCAACCTGAAGGGATCGGCTGTTGCCGACAAACGAAATAGGAGGCGATCTGTCGCTGCCTAAATTGGTCGTCGTACGCAAGATGGTCGACAGCGCGGAGTCGTGGGACGCGGTAGTGTCCTTCTGCGAGGACGTGATGTCGCAGAAGGAAACTGCGGAGCGGGAGAGGGAGATCTCGACTCCCCTCCCCGCCCGCAGTAGGCGCACTGGGCGCAGGAGAAGGGCGGACAACGCCCTCTTCCAGCCCCCATGAATGGGTCCAGGGGCGCGGAAGTTGGGGAAGTCCCCGCCCCCTATTCCATGGCGGGTCCATGGAATAGGGGGCGGGGCGGGGTGTTGATGGACGCGGTGGTGTCCTTCTGCGAGGACGTGATATTGTCACAGAAGGAAACTACGGAGCGGGAGAGGGAGACCTCGACACCCTTTCCCGCCCGCAGTAGGCGCACCGGGCGCAGGAGTAGGGCGGACAACGCCCAATTCCAGCCCCCATAAATGGGTCGCGGGCCTATTCCATAGAACCGAGGTGATGGCGTGCGCGGGTGTCGGCGCGCGCCTCCGAGACGATGCACGGGGTAGTCCAAACTTACCTACCCCGTGCAAGAGATGAGGTCAGGGCGGACCTGGCCGGCATGTGATGTGGGGCTGCGGAAGAATCTGGACTCTCGCGGCCCCCACGATCACGTGCTGAGTAGACACCGGGGGGTTTTAGCCGGTAAGAGTCCGGCATACCCCTCCGCCTTTCCCCGGCCAGAGGAAGTCCATGAGGATTTCACCCCGACAAAAAAAAAACAAAAAAAAAAGGTTTGGGTTAGGTTTGGGTTAGGTTTGGGTTAGGTTTGGGTTAGGTTTGGGTTAGGTTTGGGTTAGGTTTGGGTTAGGTTTGGGTTAGGTTTGGGTTAGGTTTGGGTTAGGTTTGGGTTAGGTTTGGGTTAGGTTTGGGTTAGGTTTGGGTTAGGTTTGGGTTAGGTTTGGGTTAGGTTTCGGTTAGGTTTCGGTTAGGTTTCGGTTAGGTTTGGGTTAGGTTTGGGTTAGGTTTGGGTTAGGTTTGGGTTAGGTTTGGGTTAGGTTTGGGTTAGGTTTGGGTTAGGTTTGGGTTAGGTTTGGGTTAGGTTTGGGTTAGGTTTGGGTTAGGTTTGGGTTAGGTTTGGGTTAGGTTTGGGTTAGGTTTGGGTTAGGTTTGGGTTAGGTTTGGGTTAGGTTTGGGTTAGGTTTGGGTTAGGTTTGGGTTAGGTTTGGGTTAGGTTTGGGTTAGGTTTGGGTTAGGTTTGGGTTAGGTTTGGGTTAGGTTTGGGTTAGGTTTGGGTTAGGTTTGGGTTAGGTTTGGGTTAGGTTTGGGTTAGGTTTGGGTTAGGTTTGGGTTAGGTTTGGGTTAGGTTTGGGTTAGGTTTGGGTTAGGTTTGGGTTAGGTTTGGGTTAGGTTTGGGTTAGGTTTGGGTTAGGTTTGGGTTAGGTTTGGGTTAGGTTTGGGTTAGGTTTGGGTTAGGTTTGGGTTAGGTTTGGGTTAGGTTTGGGTTAGGTTTGGGTTAGGTTTGGGTTAGGTTTGGGTTAGGTTTGGGTTAGGTTTGGGTTAGGTTTGGGTTAGGTTTGGGTTAGGTTTGGGTTAGGTTTGGGTTAGGTTTGGGTTAGGTTTGGGTTAGGTTTGGGTTAGGTTTGGGTTAGGTTTGGGTTAGGTTTGGGTTAGGTTTGGGTTAGGTTTGGGTTAGGTTTGGGTTAGGTTTGGGTTAGGTTTGGGTTAGGTTTGGGTTAGGTTTGGGTTAGGTTTGGGTTAGGTTTGGGTTAGGTTTGGGTTAGGTTTGGGTTAGGTTTGGGTTAGGTTTGGGTTAGGTTTGGGTTAGGTTTGGCTTAAGTTTGGGTTAGGTTTGGGTTAGGTTTGGCTTAAGTTTGGCTTAAGTTTGGCTTAAGTTTGGGTTAGGTTTGGGTTCGGTTTGGGTTAGGTTTGGGTTAGGTTTGGGTTAGGTTTGGGTTAAGTTTGGGTTGGGTTAACTTAGGTTTGGGTTAGGTTTGGGTTAAGTTTGGGTTGGGTTAGCTTAGGTTTGGGTTAGGTTTGGGTTAGGTTAGGTTTGGTCCGAACCCAAACCTAAATTTAACCTAACCTAAGCCACACCTAACCCAAACCTAAGCTAACCCAAACCTAACCCAAACCTAACCCAAACCTAACCCAAACCTAACCCAAACCTAACCCAAACCTAACCCAAACCTAACCCAAACCTAACCTTTTAACCGCTCAGTTAAATATCAATGATCATGCACCAAGCGCGGGGCTACTAATCGAAATAATTATATCTACACTAAATAAGGAAGAGCGATCGTGTAAGAGTGAGCATTTTCTCTGTCGCAGTAATACGGTATGAGTGGCAGGGATATGGAAATATCTGTCGCATATTAGTGACACAGTTGGCTATAGGGTTAATGTTATGTGAAAGAGACTTCAAAAAAACTCTGTTTAATTCAGTCTCTAAAATGAGAAAGTTATAGTATCCACTCGCACAGCTCGTTCCAAATTGTAGATTCCTATGGAGAAGAAATTAAAGTATACCAGTGCAATCTACGAAAATAAACAATCATTTCTAAACGAAGATTTTATTGTTATATTGCTGCCAACACATAGCTCTATACCTTCGTAACCTATGTGTTACGAAGAGGGCTCTCGCCCAATGTATCGCCCACACCTTCCTCCGACATACTTATAAAAACTGAATGAAATTCGTAAACTGTTTGATTCCCTTTCTTTCTCAAGCCTACTCGTTGGTCGAGTGATCGCTAATGCGTCTGCCGGACAAGGGGTCTTGGGTTCGATTCTCGGGTCGGACAAAGTATTGCTGGGCTTTTTTCGGTTTTTCGAAAATTTCTCAGTAGTAGCACGGACTTGGTTTGAAACTAGTCGAGTTCCTCGTCAAACATTTACGTGAGTAAGCCGATCATAATAGCTAATTCTAAACGCCTTAAATTTTGTTCCATATTATCTCTGGAAGTAGCAGGTTTAATGTCTTTATTAAAAGGACAGATAAATGTAAAGACGCTGCTTACTCTAAGATCTCCACAGATGTTAGCGCCTGCTTGCACGCCAGTGACGGCGGGGAAGTAAATAGCGAACACGGTGAATATATCATGATGTTTACCCTCGCTGAAGCGAAAATCTGGCATCCAGTTTTCTTTGCCCTGTTCCACTACAAATATAATCACAAGTTTTACCAATGTACTCTTAATCGACGTTCTTATACATATACATATCTATGAACAGTGTGTATGCATGTTGGAAGCTAAAAAAATGTGAAAGGAGCGCGTACTTCCACTTGAAGTTTCTATGGGTACTCCATAAGACAGGCAACCGCAGCCTTTTTAGGGTATAAACTAGTCGATATGCAGATTTTTATTTAGGTTTACTGTCGTTCAGTGCAAATAATTACAACATTAAAAAGACATTTGTAATAGAAGCTCTCTCGAAAATTAATAGATTCCTACTAGTAGACATCCAAAATCTTACCACTGATACCCACAAAGCCTTGCGATCTCGCTGCATCAGAGCGTGGTCCTATAGCAACGCCCAGTAGAAAGTTTGTTATTGCTGTAACTATGACCACTATTAACAGGTTCTGAAATATAAACGAAGAACTTTTAAATAGAAAAAATGTAAATACAAAAATTAATAAAGCCTGATCGGTTGCGAAAGGCAAAAGTCAAATAATCCAGGTAAAAACCTTAAGTGATTTTGGCAAAAATTTACACCAGTCCGATTTTAAAAAGAAGAAAAACGTTATCTGAGCGTGCTGCAAATTACGCATAGAGCTAATATATAGTGATTATAGAATACTTACTTGTGTTTTTGTTTCCCAATCCATGCCAATAGCACATATGACGCACATAACGAACAAAGCCGCGGCGCCAACTATTCGCGTGTCGTTGGGACCATTGTCTATTATTTTAACGCTATGGGACTTTAGCAATTCATTTAGAGAGTCGCAGAAGCCAATAGTGTTCATACTCGCAGCCACGGCGTTAGCGAATGCGAATATGATTCCTACGGAAGCACCAAGTTCTGCTCCTAAAGATCTTGATACCAAGAAATATACACCACCTACAAATAATTATTTTTAGTATTGCAAATTCTTGTTAAAAACAGTGGTAGTGTTTTGAAATACTTTATTAATTTGAGAGATAATATAATAAAAGCTACTGTTTTATTAGATCTAATTCAGACATTTCTTGGAATTTTTAAAACTGAAATTTCTGTGCCAAGGGATCCAACACTGCTCAAACTTCATGATCACGATATTTAAGTGAATAAGAAAGATATAATTAATATAAAATATCAGACGTTTTTATACCTCCCTGTAGTTCCCCATTAGTGCAGATAGCGCTCAAGGAGAGCGTGGTGATGACGCAGACCACGCCAGCCGTGAAGACGATGAGGCAGGAGAGGGCGATGCCCGCCTGCCCCACCACCCACGCGATGCGGAGGAACAGCATCACGCCCCAGATGTTTAGCAGACATGGTATTAGTACGCCCTATGTTTAGCAGACATGGTATTAGTACGCCCTATGGTGACAAAATATTAAACTACACACAGAGCATACTCCTTTTTAAGGTCGACAACACACCTATGCCTCCTTTGCTGTTGCGGGTGTCCATGGGCGCCGCTGATCGCTTACCATCAGGTGACTCGTCTGCTCGTTTGCCACCTTTTCCATAAAAAACAGTTCCAGCTGTAACTGGTGAAAAATTGGTCTGTTTATAAATGTGTCTGTTTCCTCGAGGATTAAAAAGTGATATTGTGTTATAACTCCAGACTATTGACTGTATAAAAGTATTATAGCTAAATATGAACACCAGTTTATTTCACTTTACCTGTATCCATCCCAGTTTGATGTTTCCATACGTAGTCAGTTCAGGAGTTGGCTCCGCGTGACTCGTATTGGTTGACTGGTGTAAAAAGAAAACATTAAAATACCGACAACGAAATGGATTGTAGAAAAGCGGTTCTAACCGCTTGGAAGGCACTAGCTGTAAAACTAGTAATAACCAGTTTACGGTTTTCAGATACTATTCAAAATGTGAATCCTTCTATTTTTGTTTTATTGGTAATGTCCTTTCTAATGAATCAATATATTATTTTATATAATATGGAATTAGGTATCAATATAATCTAGTATATTTAATTATGTTTCAGTCTCATGCTCATTCCAATGCACATTTTGAACAGTTTTACACCAAATCGTCTACATATTTATAAATTACAATTCTATAGCTATCATGAATTGACGTACCAATAGATTTCCGGTCGTATCCCGAAGTTCATACGAGGATTCTGTACCGGCTGTAGTATGGCGTCTATGATGTATAGAATATCCTATAGCAGAGTATTTCATTTAAAGGAACCAATTTATAAATATGTAATTTAATCCTATAATCATAAAGTTCTTTATCAAAAGAGAGAATAAAGAGATTTTTATTGGTAAATGAAGCTGTTGTATGTAAAATTAATCTTATTATTCTTGTACCCATAAAATATTGTAGTTTCCACTTACCATAATCATAAGTTTTTATCAAACGTTCGTCCATTGTAGAGGCATATACTATCCGGATTATTCTTCACAATACAATTTGCACTTTGAAGCAGGAACGCGTTTCAATATGAAATAATTAAACTCCACTAATTAGTGATGTGGTGGTTCGACCACGGTCTTGTAGGAACTGCTTCAGTACCGCACTCTACCGGTTACTTCAGCCTATCAACCAGTATAATTTGAACTTCTTTAGCTACAACACATACGTAACGTATGTAACCCTTAGTTGCCATTGTTTTGTCTGCAAGACCATAACTGTTCGTATCGGGTAGTAGTTTTGACTAACGCAGGGGCCAATCAGCTTTGTATTCAAAATAATCACTTCATAAGAATGGGTCTTCGGAATCTTTAATTACGGTACAAATTAAGTCTTTGACTGCCAATAGAAAACTGTTGAAGGCAAATCCTCCGCTAACGTCGGTCACCGGTGACCACCACGACGTTCAATGTGTTAAAGAGGTGTATATAGATAATTAACTCAATTATTTTCCAATTCTGTCGGTAAATCTTAAATTACGGCAAATGGTGAAACATGTACTGTTTTCAGGAAGTCCACCCCTATGGTTACCCACTGACCGAAGTTTGGCGGGTAAACTATCTAGATAGCATACTGTAAAATCAACTTTTTCGTAGATTAGTTATAGCATACCTATAGCAGGTTAATATTTTTACAACCATTCAACTACGGTTTGCATACGTTTCATGATACATTCATCGATATAACACGTACATCGAGGAACTACGTCGACGATACTTACTTTTTGTTTGCCGTTGCACTCATATTTCTCAAAACACAAAGATTTTTTAAATTACAACACATTTATTGTATTGATTTCTTACGTACTGTGATTTACTAAGTACCCCTTTCACTTAAAAACAGTGGATATTACAATTGAATATTATTTGTTATTTATTTATTTATCCATTCTAACATTGTGAAATTTGACATCTATGTCTAGAGTTTGTCAAATTTGTGATATCTTCTTAATTAGAACGTTCTAATTATTACGTTTAGAAATTTAATCAAAGGAGTCTATTGTACGGAAGTGTTTCTCTTTGACATTATACAGGGTGACTTTGAATTCGACGTATTCCTCTCGGGAGGTGATAATACAACTAATTTCCTACAAAATTAGCCCTGAGGTCCTTGGGCGGAAAGTGGCTAGTTTCTGAGATATTCAACATTTTTGGTTTTGGTAAAAAAATCCCGAATTGATCACAAAAACATCAATAAATAAAAAAATACTGGTTGGATTTTAGTAGTTTTAGTTTTAATCAGATGCCAATAGATCAGTTATCATTTATAAATACTAATAATGGCACAAATATCATTCGTTTTAAAATAGCAAGTAATTTCCTATCAAATTTTGTTTTGTGCCACTAATTAGGTCGATAGAAAACTGGATTTATTTCAAAAAAAATATATGACACTAAGCGTACAAACTATTAGAAAAACTTCCTTGGCTTATGTGCACTATCGAACTACTGTGCGGCAGTGGTTGGATACATCGGTTTTCAGGCGTTGGATTGACAGGGCAGTCCCACTACATGACTACATGGCATGCACAATGACCAGAACCTAACGCCGGTTGATTTTTACATGAAGACCCTTGTTTATACAGACGGAATAGGCCGTGTATCGAAATTCTTCTCCAAAACGTATTTGAAGATAATGACGAAATTAGACGCATATTCAGTCCAAGAGTGACCGTCATAGAGATAAGGAAGCGTGTTCGGGCATGTATTCGTCGTAGGGAAGGTTACTTTGAACATTTTTTTGCAAATAAAGATGTTTTTGAAATTGCCCTTTTCTCTTTACACTCTACTTATCATCAATTAATTCATTTATTTTTGAGAATGTTGTCAATAATTTTATGTTTCTGGATAGCTAATAAGCCAAGGAAGTTTTTCTAATAGTTTGTACGCTTAGTGTCATATATTTTTTTTGAAATAAATCCAGTTTTCTATCGACCTAATTAGTGGCACAAAACAAAATTTGATAGGAAATTACTTGCTATTTTAAAACGAATGATATTTGTGCCATTATTAGTATTTATAAATGATAACTGATCTATTGGCAACTGATTAAAACTAAAACTACTAAAATCCAACCAGTATTTTTTTATTTATTGATGTTTTTGTGATCAATTCGGGATTTTTTTACCAAAACCAAAAATGTTGAATATCTCAGAAACTAGCCACTCTCCGCCCAAGGACCCCAGGGCTAATTTTGTAGGAAATTAGTTGTATTATCACCTCCCGAGAGGAATACGTCGAATTCAAAGTCACCCTGTAGAAGAAAAGGTAGTACATAGACTATTCTTGTAATATAGATGATTGGTGGATGACGTTATTTAGTAGATTGTTGGCCAAGTAATTGATAAAATGGCAATAGGTTCCCCCCCCCCCCCTATTACATGGGACTTATAGCACAAATGGTGAAAAGTGGGTTTACATTGTACAGTGGCATGTCATGCCGTAATATGCACCACTGCCAACCCATTTGAGGATAAAAAGCGTGATGATTCATATAATGATTGATAAATCAAATTGGTTTTAAAAGGATGAAATGAAATGATTTCACATTAAAATAAAACTATACACATTTAAATATTGATAATTATAATTTATTGCAAAAATTGGATTGTCTTTCTATTAAAATAAAATGGATTGAAATAAGTTAAACACAATGTCTCCATCGCAGCATTGAGAGCATACAGTGTGAGTTAAGTAATAAATATTTAAAATTATATTTAAGTTAATGAACTATAAAAATAACAGATTCGAAAGTAAATCACAAATCGCTTATATCTAACTTAATTTTTAATAAATTATAAAAAGTACATAGACGCTAATAAAATAAAACATAATAGAAAATATGTGTTCCATAGGGATCGATATTGGGCCCTGTGTATAATATGTGTTCCACAGGGATCGATATTGGGCCCTGTGTATAATATGTGTTCCACAGGGATCGATATTGGGCCCTGTGTATAATATGTGTTCCACAGGGATCGATATTGGGCCCTGTGTATAATATGTGTTCCACAGGGATTGATATTGGGCTCTGTCTAAACTATGTTCTATTAAAATAAAAATTGTTGCGTTTAAGTAACTTGTCCACTTTGTAGGTGCATAAGATCCAGGCTCTAAACAATAAATCTATCCCTAAATGCCCAAATAAGGTAATTATGTTACTGAAGTTTGAGTCAAAATAATGTGATTCTTAGTGCGTTGTTCGTCTCTAAGATAACAAAATACATTTTCTAAATTACAGACATAAATAATTATTACATAATACTTGTATTGTGCTTTGGTAAAACATTTTGTTCATTTTATTGGTTCATTTAAAACCTTAAACCTACGATGTTTTCACTTAATCTAATTAACACTAAGTACTAAGTAACACTAACTAAGTATTTGCCCTATTTAGTGTCTTAACATTAATGATAAAATGCTGTATTTTCATGATAAGTACAAAATTGTTCTTGAATGTAAATATTATAGGTAGTAACTGTTGCTTTTTTAAAATTGTACTGTTAGTAACGGTAACTAAAAAAATTGCATTGTCGAAAATGTACTTCTATTACATAAAAACATATATTATATCTATAGTGTCACAGTCACCCTAATACGTAGATAAAAACATGCAGTCAAAGGTATCTAAAACTTGGAACTCATGCATGCATTGACTTGTAAATTATATTTTTAAATTGTACTTGATATCTTTTCTCAGAGGGCTTCAATACAAAATATTGAAGTAATCATTTAAGAAATGACAGTCTATGAATTTACTGGTGGTAAGTACAGATCGCTATTCGCAAAGAACCATTTACATGGCCACATCAGCAAAAAATCTGCAGTAACTATGACGTTACGGATTCTGGTAAGTACTCGTACTATTGATTAGTATATATCTGTAGTAGTAACAGTAACTTAATAGAATAATTTAAGAATAGAAGGTGAGCACGGAGGTGTGGTTGCCACGCACGAACATCATGGGCGGCATGTCGCGGCTCATCATCTCCAGCCACGCCATGTACAGAGGAGCAGACACTGAACCCTGCGATGTAACAATAGAGAAAATATAACTCTTATGATTCAGCTTTTTGCAGAAATAAGCTACAAGCTTAATAAAAATAAGAAAGTTTTAAACGTAGGAAAATTTAAGGCTAGATAGTAAAGTAAAAAAAAATTGGTAAGCATATTTAGAAAGGTTTTCTATAGATTCCCGTGGTTGCGACAAATAGATTTCTATTTTTCTACAAGCACAATACATACCGTCTACACGGACCAAGATAGCAGAAAAGAATTAGAGAATGAATAGCAGGAATACAATTTTAAGACAAGGAAGATATAGATCAGGAAATTGTCAAGTAAATAGATAAGGATCAGTTTAGATTTGGATACGAACCTTCCTAGGCATAGGTAGGGACATGACGACTAGACGAGCGTCCTTGGAGTTGGCCAGCAACAGTTCGCGTAGCCTCAGCTGCCGTTTCGTCTTCTCTGCTAACGTAAGTAGTTCCGTTTCGCTGATGCAACAGTCTGCAATAGAAAAAATATTTTGGTATTAAAATTTTGAGGATAGGGAATCCCTTTTTCTGTATTTTAAAGTTCAAAGGAACCATCAAGACAATGATTTTCATAAAGTAGTTACCCCCTGTGCAAAACCCCATTCAACTATTGAGTCTTCCTAAAATAACAACCTTCAACAATATTTTTCAACTAATAAATTGTTATCACCCTTACCTGGATTGGCAGATTCTTCAGTAAACTTTTTGGTAATATCTTCAAAAAGTTTCGTGGTTTCGGGCTGCGGCGGGTCTGTGATGTCCTGCACCATCGTTAGTGAAGAGTAGTCTATGCGGAACTTCGCCAGTAAGTTAGCCATACTAGAAAATAAAAGTTTTAAATATTGGAATATTTCGTGGACATTGATTCCTGAATGTAATTGTGATGTTCAAAATACCATGTACTTTCTATTACTTACTTTCTCTCTTCAAGCTCCATCTCGTGCAGTCTGTTGGCGAGCGCGAAGATCCTCAGCTTGCAGTTACCCCAAGTGGAACGCTGCGAGATAATGTAGGGCAGCAGGATCGTCAGCCCACCATCATCGTACAACCACCACACGTCCAAGGTACCTGCCTCCTGGATAAATATTCGAGAATTTAGTATTTGTCGTGAGAAATGAAATTCTGTTGTTTAGTAGTAGCGGTTATTTTTTTTTATCTATACTATACTAATACTATACTAATATTATAAAGCTGAAGAGTTTGTTTGTTTCTTTGTTTGTTTGAACGCGCTAATCTCAGAAACTACTGGTTCGATTTGAATAATTCTTTTTGTGCTGGATAGCGCATTTATCGAGGAAGGTTATAGGCTATAAAACATCACGCTATGACCAATAGGAGCCGAGCAGAGCGGGTGAAACCGCGCGGAAGTAGCTAGTATAATAATAAATGATCTCATGAGTTGGTAATTTACCTGCTTCCTTTGGAATATTGTCATCTGTGACAACTGGTCTTTGGACAACTCCAAGCCAGTGGACGTGTTGTACACAATCTGTCTGTGCATATCATTCTTCTTGTCTTTCTTCTTTCGTTCTTTCGTGCTGTTGGTTTCGGATATCGTGAACGACCGTGATGTCGACAACGTCAGTATACCTGTGCAGAAACATTTGATAAGGAAAATGATCAGCGGAAATCGTGTGCGTGACCTTTAGTAATGAACAGCACGTCCTTGTGCTGTTGTGTTTTACCGGAACAATTCCGGAAAATGTTAGGTTTTTAGTTACTCATACTTACTTTTATTGCGTCGTAAATAAAAGTCATGTATATCGGCCTTATTAAAAGTAAGTACTTACTCTTTAATAATGTGTCCTGATGATTCCATGAATGTTGGCAGCTGTATCTTATATCTATTAATTCTAAGGACTGTATTAGATAAGCTAGTACCACCACCATCCAGAGTTGGGTGTGCAGTACTTACTATCAGTAGCATCTAGAGACAACGTACTGGAGAGGTTGTGTCGCGGCTGGTCGGCGCTGGCGGCGCGCGTGATGTCGAGGTCGGAGTCCGCGTGCATGATGAGTGGCGCGCGCCGCACGCGCAGCTCGTCGTGCGACCCGCTCGACGTGCCCGTCAGCGAGCTGCTGGCTGCCGTCTCAGCACTCAGTGCACCGTAGTCCAGTCCGCCGCATACACGCACTATCGCCACTGCTAGACGACTCTCGAATGCAGTACTGCACAGAACAAGTGATATTGATAGACATTTATCAAGTTATTGTGATAGACAGTGATATTTCTTGAGTAAAAAGGAATGGTAAACTTACTGCAGCACATTAAAGTAAGCGACTAGATCTTCAGCTGGTGCGGTAGTCCAGTCAGCCTTGTAGCCCATGAGCAGCACGTTGGGTGCAAGGCGGCCGACGCCAGCAGCCTGCACGAGTGCGCGCGCACCAGCTTCGAAACCAAAGCCGTGAACGCGCGAGCAGAACGCGCGCACCTTGCGTAGCCGCAGCCATTCCGCATCAGCACGCAAGCGCACTGACCGCTCTTTGTATGACACGCGTTCCTGCAATTAGTCGTGTCTACATTACTTATCTGACTAACGGTGCACGTTGAAATGTTTAGGCTTAGTGTTTTCTAACTACTAGTGGTCGCGTAGTGGTCGAAATTCGACCATATACGATTTAATTTACAATACTACTTTCCATACGTTTAAGGATAATTTTTATTTCACAAATTGCTATTAGTTTTGTGAAATTCAAATTAATATATTCCGGCGGATCATGAATAACCAAACCTCCTTCAATGAGAAACCTCTTTTCATATGAGACGTGAGAATATCATCGCAATGTCTGTCAATTTTGACATTTTGTCAAATACGATGCTATGCATGGTAGTGTGTGTAATGTTTTATTTATTGATTTAATGTACTTTATAAGCATTATTTTTGAAAAATATTAGCATTTTTCACTTCTCCTACACATAAACTATAAGTGTACCAAATTTTATGCTCCTACGTCCGCGCAATTTTCGTAAAAAGGTTCCGAAAGTTTTTGCATCACGTATTAATATATAGATACCTGTGATATGTCTCCCACTATCATCAGCGAGCCAGCCTTTGTGATGAGGTTGCCCAGGTCAACCAACGCTGGTCGCGACTGTGGCCGACCTGCCAGCACCAGTAATTGTGGCCAGTAGTTCTTCACATGTTCGCCTGTCTTCGCCAAGTTGTAGGCGCTCGACAGAGCTGTCTTGTATATTTGGGCCTGAGTACTGCTACCCCAGTTTACGTCTGTAAATATGTTGTAAAACCAGTGTTACTAAAACGTTTAATTTAAATATTTTTAGAAGATGCATTTGTTGACAACCTCACAAAATACTTTTGATTTTACGTTCGTAATTGGCATAAATTACCATCAAAATAAGTATAGTTATCACGTGGTTTAAAACAAATGAATCCTTTCACAAAATCTGTACAGAATGACTCACATTGGTTCACGCGCCAATACTGTAGAGAATTCGTTTTATAATAACTTTCGGAAACGGGATTATATACAAAGGAACGTTGTAACGTACGGAGGTTACCGATATGCATCAAATATGTGCGAGTAAGGAGCCAATGATGCAATCATTCATGGAGTTCAGACGTCCAGTCCGGATTTAGATCGGGTCAACATCGGCTATTCTCGTTATTCCACTTACACTTTATGGTTTAGCTTAGTTACTACGTATATGTACATAGGTGCCTAGCCTACGTACATGTGTGGGCGGTGATACGGACGCTGTTGTTAAAACACTACTATTGCTTTTATAGAGCACTAGGAGCTCATTGTTAAGAGCTATTTTCTTCTGTGACTTTTAAATAAAACATTTTTTTATTTACTAGAACAAAAAGCAGACCTGTTGAAGGATAAGTTAGTACTTTTAATACTAACCAGGATCTCTATAGTGTACGATGAGGTAGAGAGTGAAGAAGATGGCGAAGGTCACTAGGGACATGACCCAGCTGATGAGCAGCATGATGGCCACACAGCTTAGGAACCCGATGAGAGACAGCCAAACGTTGTAATACTGCAAGTAAAGGAAAATGATGAACAACTTTGAAACATAAAAATCTACAAGTGATAAAATAGCTTTCTTTTTAAAATAAATGCTGTTGACCTCGTTTCGGCAGAATATCTTTAGGATTTAAATGAATGAAACTGGTTTGCTAATATACCTAAGTATATATGCTTGTTGTTGCTTGCCTAAAGTCGAAACTTATCGAATAAATTCAATCAAAAGCAGCTTCATTCAACTTTTGAATACTGTATTATGTACGTAAAAGTGAAGGAGTATTTGATAAGATTATACATTTAAAAACGACATTATGGTTAAATAAAATAAGGTATATTAGCAATCAGATTTCAGATTAATAGTCGGTTAGTGATACCTGTGTACCCTTGAAAACCCTTGGGATGTTTATTGTATTTTTGTGTATGATTCATTGTTATTGAATTTAGCGTTGAATAACAATGTAGGTATGATATTTATGGTTGTGCTTACTCTGAAAGTAGGTCGCCAACCCAGCGGTCGCACGAGTGCCGCGTGGAAGGTGCAGAAGTTAATGAGGGCGTACGATGCGAGGTAGAAGTTCGATATCAGCGGTGCTATCGTGTTCAAATCAGCTGTGGAACAAAATATGTATTTGATTTAGATACACTCTCTATACATTGTATTTAATATTCTGTTTAGTTTAAAGTTTAAAAAAGGCTTTTGAATTTGAGGAAATAATTAAGACGGTTTACTTGAAAAACACACTGTTTTACTCCTACAACTTACCAATAAGCAGAAAGAGCAAGGATACGAAGAAAGTAAGCACGTATCCTCTGTATGGTTCTCCGTACTTCCCATAGGGCTTGGAGAAGAAAATGAGTCCAGGGTATATTCGGTCGGTGCCCAGCGCTTGGATGAGACGTGGCACAGACAGCAGGTTGGTCAGAGCAGTGGATAACGTGGCTGCCCAACAACCACCGTAGATAAATGGACCCCAAGCCGACATCAGTTGCATGACCTGGTGATAATGGAGAATTAAATTTTGGTCTAAAGAAAAATAATTAGGAAAACAATTTGATTTAGGCTCTCCGCAGAACTGATATTGAGCAGAGTTTAGTTAAGACTCAGCCCAAAACCAGTTACGAAAATGGCATGAGAATGAAAAACTACTTGATTTTAGATCTCGTATCTTATAAATGTGCCTGTAAAACTTACCGAGTAACTGTTGTGCAGTCCATATTTACAGTTGAATTCAGTGCCGTTATTAGTGATGCAGCTGGCTAAACCGCTGTAGTCAACAACAGTGCCGTTGGCAAATACCAGGTCCGTCAGGTTCCCACTGGCGTCCCTCAGGGCACCACCGCCAGAGAACAGCACCATCAATGCATAGCTCACCATAGATATGAGCAGCGCTAGTAGTGTGCCTTTGGGAATGGCAGACGCTGGGTCCTGCAAATTTTCCAATTTTTATATTCAAAAGTTAAATATAAAATTCAAAAGGTAAAAATAGTGTGAAGTAGTATGTGTTTCATTTGAGATTTTGGAGGCTATCTAAAGTAAATTGTGATTTATTAGATTATTTATTTTAAGAGTTTTGAATTGACCAAAGATCACCTTTCAAGAATCATTGATGAAGTCATCCTCTTTAATAATATTTACAGTGTTCTACCGATTTAACTTAATTTACGGGGAAGAAATGAATGGCCCCGTAAATAAAAATACCCGTCCCGGCTTCGATGAACTAACTTACTTTCCCAGAATTGAGTGTTATTGTATATCTTGTTTATCATTTATCGTTTGGCAGGAATAGAGTTGACTCACAGCGGACACTATATCAATTGATTTTAATGAATCGATGAGTCTTCAAGCCAAGGAACAAGACACCGAAAAAATTGCGAGGTTAATTAAATTGAACTCCGCGTTGAGCTCGTTTCATTCGATTTGTGCCACGCGAATTTAACACATTAATTGAACTTTCAAATAATATTGTTACTGCTCGCATCACGTCTTTGTATGATTCGATTGTTTGACATTGCTATTGACTATTACCCCGGAGTGGCATCAAAATCTGGCTAGATTCAGTTTTGACAATCTGCCCCATCAAATCGTGCAGATGTTTCAATATCTCAATTATGTGGGGCAAAAATCATGTCCAAGAACAATTGAGGTGTATGTGCGATGCAATAATCGAGTTTTGGTCAACATATTTTTCCTCCGTGTCCTGTGTGGTATGACGTCACGTATCACTCAGGGTAGCTATGATGACACGCTGCGCTGAGAGTGACACAGTGACACTGGCCACTGACGTCACGTGCACAATGCGTGTGCTTCCCCGTGCAAACATTCATCACGAATACGTGTTTGAGAAGACCGATACAAATTAAATAATAATACATTTTATATTCATCCCTAATTAATATTCAAATCCTTTACAAATGTATAAAATAAAGAACATTATATTTATGTTGATGATAGCAAATTTGCATTTATGGCTATACATTACAACTCTTGATAGTATTAATTGATTTTTTAATATCATTTCAGTCGTTGTTTTATGGTCTACTCACTATAAAATATATACTTAGATACCTATTTACATTTTTCATTGTCAAACAAACAAGTACATGTTTATGAACATCTTTTTCAATAAAATGTCTTACCGCCGTACTGAGAGTCATTTAATGGTTACTTAATCCAATCCTTAGAAATGGTTTTCGATACAAAATCGTTACTAAGGAATAGTTTAAGTAATCATTAAATGTCTCTGAGTGCGACAGTTAGCATCGGTCGATGTTGTTAGTATTTTAATGATTCATTTGTTTGCCGTAAGCCCGTGACGTATAGCAGTGATGACGTCACGGTTTGCTGTCAATGACACTGAATACACGTGCTAAAGAATGTATGGAGTACGGGACCAAGGGATGTGGACGCTGGGCGTGCGTGCTCCGCTTCGCAAACATTGCTCGCGGATCGATTGCAATACCACGTGCGGATATACTACCCCGGCTTTAAATAGGGATTCTATTTATTTGTTTAATATTTCTTCTTTAATCATATTTTTTATACTGGTTGTATTGGTGTGGTCACTGAAATTCATTTCATAGTAATTTTTGTTTCACATATTTTTTTCAGTATAAGAAAGAAATCTCGATGTATCTATGTGTGTTACCTATGATCTAGGGCAGTACATGATCAGGACAGTTTTCCGTTAAACAAAATTGATTGTTTAATAGACTAATAATACACCCATACTTTAGATATTAATAAATAGGAACCTACTTGTAAAGGCGTAGGATGGCCCTACAAAGGTGTTCTGGGAATATAATAATAATAATAGTAGAAGGGAAGTACCTATGTATATCCAAGAACCAATTAACACGATATCCGCGAAACAATTACGAAAGTGGTAGCAGTGCCCTTAATATAGAACAGTCTGTTCCTGTTTCATTACGGGGACGTTTATAATATCATAACAATCAATATTATTTATAGGTAATAATGTTACCTGTACAATGTCGTTTTTAGTATTTTTGATATAACTTTTCATAGATATAAAAATATAATAGGTAGATTAAACTTTGCTTTACTGCGATCGGTTCTGCTTCATAAACCGAAGAACAGCGAGGCTATTCTCGCCCGTCATTGGTTGAGAATATTCTCACAACCAATGACATGACGGACCACGATCGAGTTCACTTCGAATTGACAATTACAGAATAGCCGACTTGTTTCGACTATTCAATCATCCCTCAACTCATAATTATAGATTGTTTGTTATCTCATTACGCTTTACCATCCATCAGGCGAGATAGCAGCCAAACGTCGACCCATTAAAAATAAAAAAAAAAGAAAAGACAAATCTATCTTCTAAGCTTATTTTCTTGAGATATTGCAAACATAACTAAACAACTTTAAAAAGAAATAAGTTTTATACATTCCATACCTTCAAATCTCCAGAAATGTTAGCTCCGGCTTGTATCCCGGTGACAGAGGGAAAGAATATGGCGAATACGCTGAAGAAGTCCTGGTTCAATCCCTCGCTGAACCGAAAGTCTGGTTTGAAGTTGGCCGACAGCGTGGCCGCTGGAATTGAGAGGAAACTCTTATAAACATTGACTGCTTGTTGTATAAACATTATAATTCGTTACTAATGTTAGGCCGAGGTTATACTAGAGTAAACTATTCACTAGAGTTTTTTTTAGGAGGTTGATTTATTCGATTCAATTAGAATTTTCACTATTTTTATTAGACGATCAAGGAAATGTTTTATGTAGATATTAGCTAATCTAACTAGGAGTTTATAAAAGTATGGTACACTCAGTATGGTGTACTCATAAAGCTTACGGACTGTCTGATTGTAAGCGGTCACCGTAACCTTATTGCTCACACCTCCAAGGTATCTATCAGTATTTTCCCACTTAATCATACAATAAAGAACTTTTCCTCAAATTATATCATCTGGTACCTAAATGACTAATTGTATGACGTCATCAGACACGAAACTTGAAGATAGGTTCTATAAGTACTTACAGCTTAGTCCGACGAATCCATTGGCTATTTCCTGATCGCTAGTCGGCCCCATTATAGTGCCGACTACGAAGTCCACCATAGCCCCCACGATAATGGCTATCAGGAAATTCTGTGGACAACAAAAAAAATGTTTGTAAAAGTTTGTTTTTAATTCGAAAGTATATTTTGAGGAAAACATTAAATGGCTTCTTCATTCATTGGTATTTCAAAATCAGAGTTCAGCAACTTGGGGACCGGTATTTCCAAATTTGGCTGTTATTTGTATTTCCCCTTTTTGAGATGTGAATGTGAATCCATATTTCTACATTTCTTGCGTAAATACGATGATGATGCAACCAAACCGCTACATCTATTTCTTATTATTTTTGTAATATGCCAACAGAGTAGAATTTTATTTAAATCGATCATCATTTATAGGTAGGTTAATAAATTTTTAATAACCTTAAAAATTCAATACCCAAAAGAAACAACAATAAATTATATTACCTACGTATAATAATCTATCATCTAAATAATCTCCGACAAAATACAAACTGAACTGTGAACATAGCTTTAGAACAACAAAATGTGTGTGTATTTGCAATAATTCTTGTAAATCATTAAATCTGTATGGAGTTGTGTGTTTATTATTATCAGCCAACCATGTTTGTTTACGTAGCAATGGTAAACTGTATTTACCATTGAACCACATGAAACATGTGTAGGACGATATCAATTAGGTCCCTGCTTTAATGTTGTTGATAGACGAAAGATTTAAAATGTTCAAATGAATATAATGCAAGCAATTACCATTATTGAGTTATATGTATTTTAAGACATCAAAGTCAGAGTCAAAGTCAAAGCATTTATTTCAATCAATCCTTATTTAGGCACTTTTGAAACGACATCACCATGTCTAGTTAAATTTCCGTTGATCATTGACGTTCGATTCTTTCATAAAATAAAAAAAAATAACCGACTTCTAAAAAGTAATTATTTTTAGTAGTAGTAGCCATATGTACCGATAAGTAACCCACCCACTGATAGGGTTTCAAAAGATGTGTCAAGTCAAGTAAGCTAACGAACTGGCAGTGGTGAAATGAGCCCTAAATGTACCGTAATCATTAAGTCATGAGAGTTTAATGGTTTTCTTTTCTAGCAAATTGCATGTAATAGAGAAGAAAAGCGATATTAATAGCATTCAATTTTTTTCCTTCCAAATAGGTATCATATTATACATACAACGTCACGGTAGGCAGAGGTGCACATTACGGCACGAAATGCCGCTATACAATGTACACCCATTTTTCACCACTTCATATCATAGGTATCATTTATCACAGGCGAATCAGTAACTGTTTACCCGCCCTTTAAGCAACAGCTATTTTAAAACTGGACTTTGAATTGGGTAAGGTCGCTACTAGCTCTCCGTGCATATAAACCCTGCTTCCGAAATATGTTCCGAGAATAACTACAGTGTACAGATGTAAACTACAGTCGTTTCTATGACACAACTTCATTACTAATTATGCTATATGTACCAAGGATTGGCCGCAAAAAAGCTTTAAACAGAGAGGAGTGGAAGGAAGGTAGGATGGCCTTTGGCCTGCAGTAGGACTATCATGGCTGAAATCTAAATCTAATCTACCAATATTCCTTTTTAGATTAAAAGTCTCGAATTCTGCGTGTGACAGACACACAGAATTGCAATTCGAGGTTGATAATTAGAGACGATTCCGCTTCTAAAATGATCATCATCAACTCCATCTTTTTATATTATTTCCGTACCTATTAGGGTTCGTTAGAGGTATTCATGTCAGATCCTCAGCTAAAACTTCTTCGTCAAGAGATCTAACAATCATCATATCATATCAGCCATAAGACGTCCACTGCTGAACATAGACCTCTCCCAATGACTTCCAGATGGGCCGGACGGAAGCGACCTGCATCCAACGGTTCCCTGCGACCTTAATCAGGTCTTGTGGGTGACCTAACAATGACCTAATGAAAATAACTGCTTCCTTAGTTAAATAGTGGAATTCAAGACGTGCTCAAAGGACCAAAAAGGTTTTGTGTGTCATCATACTAATTAAAATAAAACCTTTTAAAGTAATTTCCCGGGTGGACGTTCAGAGCCGAAAACCAACACTGCGTGCCAACCCATACAAATGAAAGGCAATCAGACAAAAAGCTAATTCACGAACAACCCGTGGATTAAGTACTTTCGACTATAATTTGCGGAGAGTTCCACAATACTTGCTTATACTCAATTAATGTTATTAACTCACAGGATATGACGACATTTGCCATCGTCCTTTGTGCTTCATCATATGATATACGGAATGAAATGGAAATAAAATTCTATTTTACTTGAACATGACATGTTTTATATACGTCATTACGTGCATGTTGTAGGTAACAGGGTTATCTTTTAAATGAGGTCTATCTTGCGACTAGTATCAGGAGCATTTTAGTGAGATAAAAATCCTACAACGTCTATACTCTTCTTCCTTCTCAAAAGCTTAATGATTTACCAAATAAGCACTATTTTAAGTAAAACTATCAAATAACAATACCGTATACATCAGACTAATATTATAAATGTGAAAGTTTGTTTAGGTATTTGTCCGTCAATCACGCTGAAACTACTGAACGGATTAGGGTGACAGGGTGATAACCCAAGTCAACTCAAACCTTGTCCACTGCGAACGCGGGCAAAGCCGCTGTAAGAAACTAGTCTGCTATAAGGAAATAGGTATCATTATTTATATTGCTTGTAAAAGTTAATACAGTTCCGATAAATGCTCTGTCCATAACTATCCTTGTTTGCAGCATGTAATTGTTTGTTTGCTAAAAGACTTCGCTGCTCGCTAACAGTGCAATGTGACGAGCGGTGGACAGTAACATGACGTGCAATAGAAATGCATGCATTGTTATTTTATTATTTGTCCCTTTATGTACCTATCACGTTGTTAGACCGTACTGATACTCAGTTTATTTGCACGACTGAAGCAATTTGTATTTTCCGCTGTAGGTATGTTCACAATTTGTACTGAAACCTGTTGAGCTGCTTATAATAAACGCGGATACCTACTAATTTGTTTAGGATCGTTAATATAAAAGCAACAAAATTTAGACCATTAGAAATGGTCTAGAGATCACGTGTTTTAGAAATTTAGGATTAACAAAGTTGCCGCTCGCTCAAAAACGTGACCAGACTGTAATCGACGTAGAGAAAGAAACAAGTTTTCGGTTTTTTGGTACATATGTACCCATGTATATGTTTACATACAACCGCTATTCGAACACCAACCTGTTGAAAGACTTCTTCGAACTTCTTACGAAAAGAACAAAAGTAATACTAACGCCACGCAATGAGTTTCATCGTAAATATTGTTTACATATTTTTATATTTTCAAGGTTCAAATAGATTCGAGTACTACACATTACTCGAGGCTACAAAGAATGAAATGAAAATAACTCTTTCATAATCCTGTAGTACTAGTACACGCATATAGAAAACGTGGCGTAAAAATGTTCATATTTTCAGTGGATAAGTACAAAGTTTTACGTAGTAATGGAATAACACATTTCATCCAATTTTCCTGGAGGTCGCAGGGAGTAAATGAATACTCTATTGATTGTGGGTTGAAGGACGGTTTGTTTACATCGAGAGAGGTCAATTGGGGCTGAACAACTTGGCAAGCTATCGCAACGAGGATCGAACGAGCTTTTTAAACACCCTGTACCTAGTATTGCGTGTTTTCTTTCATTAAATATCGCAGTGTTAGCGTCTCCTGGGGCCATTGTAGCATAATATTGCTAAATGAAAGTTCTACTGTCTCTATTCGTCAATGAAACTTTCATTTTACTACACGTCTAGTCTACCTACACGTTTTTTTTTTGGACAATCTGGCTAGGTGGTCTAGCTATTCATGTTTTAGATATATCGTCATATACATTTAACTTCCAATAACATTAAATGGAAAATGGGAATAAATTCCACAGTTTTATTATAATAGTGCGCCACATTGTAGTCGGTGGGTGGGCGGTGTGCGCGGTGCAATTTAAAGTGAAGCACGTGTACTGAAGCCTGCGAGCATGATTGTTGAATCGATGTAAATCATATCAGGAAATCTATTTCTAGCAATTGGCAATACAAGCTCGTGACCTGCGAACGAATTTTGGCCTGATTTATAGCCATAGGACATTTATGTAAAAAAGTCAATTAACATGACCGTGAATCGTAATATTTCGTCGGCTATTAAATCTATTATTAGTCCTATCAACAGTCTAGAAAAAATGTTTATCGTCCAACGAATTATAACGATATTGAATTGATTATGGCAACAATAAAAAATTACATGTAGTTATAAAAGTGCTAAGTAGATATTTAAGGAACAAATTCTTGTATAACTTAAACACCTACGAAACGAAAAGGAGCAAGTAAGTGAAAGTTTTCTTCGAATTGCAGCCAAGCCTTTACACATCTGTCTCGCCAAAAACAAGTAAAGAATCAGTTTGCTTAAAGCATTCAAGTCATATATAGTATCAAATCATACTATATAGTATTAGTTCAACTTTTATCAACAGTATTGAATCTATTCTAAACTCACCTGTGCTTTACTTTCCCAGTCCATGCCAACAGCACAGATGAAGCACATGACGACCAGCGCCACGGCTCCCACGATCCTGACGTCATTCAGTCCACCATCAATTATCTTCAGGTCATAACTCTTCAGAAGGTCATTCAAGGAGTCGCAGAAACCAATCGTATTCATACTGGCTGCGACTGCGTTGGCGAAGGCAAAGATAATGCCCACTGAAGCACCGAACTCAGGACCCAAGGATCTTGAGATTATGTAGTAGATACCACCTGTGGGATGAAAATTGTTTTAGGAATAATTTTATCTCATGTTTGCCCTTTGCAACATTAAGCCCAATAACAGACGAAAATCTCTGAAAGAGCAGATTATGCACCACTTTCTAAAGTGTGTACTTTTTTACCACTTTAATTTGTCCTAAATTTTATACAGTTTAATTTTTGAATCACCTATCATATTGACTTTCCTACGTCACTACCCGATTTCCCAAAATGATTCTCAAGTTTTAGTTATTCAAACATACATAGAAAGACTGTATTGTATAGTATACCTTCCGTGATCATACGTCGCAGATGTTAATCTTAATAGAGATTACTGTGACCTATTGTGTAAATGACGTCATATTATTTAGTAGCACTGTGTTACTAAGTCGTTACTTTTCTCTGGTTCACACAAAAGGCTAAAGGAACCACAACTTCATTGTTTACATCGTGCTCAACCTTGGTGCACTTGTTATCCAACGTCGTAAATAGGCCGAAGTCAATCAGTAAAGACAGGAGACAACTGGCTGTGGAAACTATTTGGTACCTATCTAATAGAGCAAAGACTATTTAATGACAGTCTAGCTGAGAGAAGTGATCATTAAGCTATACCGTAACTCTTAGAACTAAACACGACAGACAAGGCTATAATTTGAGAGCAGTTAGGTGAGGAGTTGAGGACGTTTGCCTCAGCTATATAAATAGCAGCTTTACGAGGACTTTAAGGCTCGGACCATTCCATGCCAATCTAAACAGTGCAACGGCAAGCAACAGTGGAAATCGAAAATGAATTCCCAAGAATCGCTTGCTAGCAGGCGATGAGTCACGTCGCTGCATAAATAGTTATTGGTGTAGATGCCAAGATATGTACTATCACTCAATAAGTATTCGTAATTCAATTATCTTTGATTCATTTTACAAAGAAATGTACCAATCATAACAAAACTTCTGGAATCGATTGTAGAATAGAAAATATCCATCAACTAGATGGTTCTGCCTACGACTGATCTAGAACACAATTTAATTTCTCTCAGACTTGTAGAACCGGTAAACATTTGAATTTTGACAAACAAATATAAAAACTTTAGCAAACCTCCTTTTACTTCTCCATTGGTGCATATAGCGCTCATGGAGAGTGTTGTGATGACACACACGAAGGCAGATATGGCGATGATGACCAGAGATAGTCCGATACCCGCTTGAGATACTACCCAGGATATGCGGAGAAATAGCATCACACCCCAGATGTTCAGCAGACATGGTATCAGCACACCCTAGAAATTAATCATAGCTTTAATGTCATCGTTGTACCTTGAAAGAATATTTAGCAAAGGACTCTTTTTAAACGTAAATAATTCTAAGAGAAAGAAGAATAAAACAAGTTTTGAACTACAATCAGTAAATGTCAGGAATCTTTTTTATGAAAGTAAGTTTGAATCAGGATTTATCTTGAAAGAAAAAATGTGTAAGTAAATGATAGTTCCTGAAAAACGAATAAACTTACTTGAATCCATCCTAATTTTATTCCAATAGCAGGTGTCGGTGACTTTGTATCTCTCGTCTGTTGTTGTTGTACTTTCTCGTCCTGCAACAAAATGTACCGTTAATTTTATTTAATGGATTCTTGTCATTGACTGACCATTTAATGGCAAAATAAAGGTGTATCTAATCGGCAACAATATGTGTAAACATAAATCAGTAAATTTATTGTTTCTGTCGTGTGTGATGCAGATGATTATCATGGATGTAATCAGACCGGTGAGTGGCAGGTGACGGCATTCGCCGCCATGATGGGAACCGGCTGTCCCGCACTCGTGTATAATCTATGCCATAACAATGCGCTTGTGTATTGTTCCCAGACGTGGCGAATCAACGTGTCTCGTGACCGCCATTAGGTTTATTTTGTTTACATAACAATAAACATTACCTATTTATGTTTATATCCTTACGGAAAACTTAGATTAGACTGGGAAGGGTGATAACCCTTATTGGATTGTGGAGGGTAGTCGATCCACGAAAAATATTGACATACAGCCAAATCTGGCTCAAACTCAATGCCGATCCCAAACACTATTTACGAAAAGTACTGGAGAAAAAACATTAAAGTTTTCTCAACCAAATATTTATTTAAATGTTACTTAGATAAAGTTTTCCCATTTATTCAGTAGCCAACGGAAATTTCCGCAGATGAAAAATGTTTTGCATAATAAATATGCATATTATAATGATCACTGTCTGCTGCATCTGCTGTATGTAACAAGCCGCGCACCGAGATTACAGATCACTCAATATTTTGGGTCAAGTCAGCCCGCAGCCGTGACGTCATCACCAGAGCTTTTAGATCCTCGCCTAATACATTTCTATAGTAAATACCATCGTACGAAAACATTTTAACACATATAACCTTAATTTAAATAACATATACACACTTAAAAGTACTCATATTATTTATGGCTAAGTAAAAAAGTGTATAGATTGTAACGCGAGTGGTTGTTCGTTGGCCAAGCTCTCAAGTGCGCCCGCTTGTACGGCGCGGCTTGCTCCGGATCGCACCGGTCGAATCCGCCGCATACTCAATTTTCCTGTTCCACATGCAAAACATTATAAGGCTTATCGATACTTATCTTTGCTGTTAAACTTAGTGGGCAATCGTTTATTGTTTAATAAGTATCTGATTTACTTCAATTCCTTTGTTTTTGTACGTATGTTTCCATGACGAGCACATAATATTTATTCTTTTGTTTCATCGTTCATGTAGCAATCCTGCTTATTACACAATATTAGAGCTGTATTCCCTGACACTGTAAAGCCCTATGTAATGTGGATCGAGCTTAGCTTTACCGTCCCGTCCGTAAACTAATTATATGTATAGGTAATGTATTCCTCGTACTTAGGAAACATCAATTCTACGCGAAGGTACCAGGCAGCAGTTGTATTAAAAGCACTAGAACAAAATGAATATCTATCTGGAAAAATATTATTAAACCTACTTTTTAACCTCGCTTTTCTTTTTCTAGGAAAATATTTCCCTTAGAAGTCCTTTTTACGGCAACGTCCATCTTATTAAGGTATTATCGTTTATTAGTAGTTTGGCATTCTTTGAATCTGATATATGAAACATAAACTAGTCTATTACCGACAGTTTGTATAAATGCAATATGCACATAAACCTGCTTGGTTTGTTGGCACAATTAATCAGGAGAAAATAGATGCACCGCATTGTGTGCAAGACCAACGTTTGAAAGGGCTACTGATGCTTTGTTCTTAGAGTAGTTTATTTCGTATTTATTTATAAATGTACTAATTTAATAACGCTTAAACTGAAGATGCATGGTGAATCGAAACTGATTATAAAACTTTTCCCAATCTGAAATGAAGATTTTCAGCGATATCTGGAAAACAGGAGATACATAAAAAGAAATGTTTTTTATGACTAAACCAAATTCGTACAAAGTTTGAGTGAATTAAGTATATATAAATATAGTTTCAGGGAATAAAAAAGTTAAATGGCGGACGAAATTAATTATTTATTGGATACCTACTATTTAGTTACCATATACTGCTTATTTATATCTAGTACTCAGACTGGAGTTTCATTAAATGCTATCTTTACAAATCATATCCATATAAGTTTATTGTGCATTGTCTGTATAATAGTGCAGTCAGATCAGATAGGTAATTATCGTTGTAATAATGCGGATAGCGACTAGCAACTGTAAGGAGTAACTAATCCTTATCATGGAGGATGCGAAGTGATGAAAATCGAGCTCCACGACATACTACTGCTATATCCAGCAATATTTGAAAATAACCTGATTGACAATACGACATTATTAGATACCCAATATAATTATAATAGCTGTGTCTTCGATAGGTATGCCAATTCTATATATACATATATGGAAAAATTAAAGTAGGTTTATAACAAAAAAAAATTGTGACACAAATATAATTTTGTATTTAATATGAGAAGAATAATAGTGGATAGTTGTTCTGAATTTAAACATGTGCACACAGTATTATAAATTCATAATTATGTTCTGCAAAAAGAAAATTTTCCCAAAACCGAGAACAGATTTTATGCTCAGCTTTATAATTACGGCAAAATAATTACATACATAAAAATAATATGTACATAATTCTTTCCTATACGGCGAAACATGGAACGCTAATATAAATGTTGTCTAACCGCTAACGACACTTTGATTGTATGAGATCAATAATCGTAATGACGGGTGCTGCATGAGATGACATTGGCTTTTTGGTGAGAATTCACAAAACAATTATGGCTTTCAAGGCTAAAAGGTCATTACATAGTGGAAAATTTATGATATAGTCTGCTTAGTAACTACCTACATACTTATATATCCTACCCTTTCCTTTAAGGGGGGGAAATCATCCAATGGCTTGTCTCGCCTTGGGCGAGGCGATGGGGAGGGTTAAACTCTTACTAACTAAAATACATCCCATTCCTACTCCTGCTTTTCAAGCCGGAACCCCGGTAAACCCTATAAACGCTAGGTAGTCCGCAGTTCCGGATCAGGGTCCTAAATTACTAGGCACAGCTAATACTTGAATTAATCTGAAGAAGAGCAGTTTAACTCTGTCCCATTGTAGGTAAGGATAATTTTAGCTTTTAGCCTTCTTAACTTACCTCTTCAGTAATAAGATGATCTCCATGTAGCTCTCCAAGACTAGGCCTTTTCAAAGCTCTCTTCGAATTCCTATAATTGTCCAATCGTGGCAGAGCTTCTCTGGTAAGTTGGGCCAATGAGCGTTTTCTTCTCCATCCAGCGTCATGCAGCCATGTGTCTGATTGGCCATTGTTTCCTGCTCCTCGTTCTACGGTCTCAGCAGACGTTCGTAAAGGTCTGGTGATGATATTGGCTCCCATGTGGATGCCATTCTTTTTGGATTCTCCCTCCACGGCGGAGACAGTAAACCTAGTGATAAAGAAATAAATTTAAACCAATTTTTAATTTTGTGCTGTTTGGAAGTTGCAGCAACAATA
The DNA here is from genome assembly GCF_023101765.2 of Spodoptera frugiperda. NCBI lineage: Eukaryota > Metazoa > Arthropoda > Insecta > Lepidoptera > Noctuidae > Spodoptera > Spodoptera frugiperda. The sequence goes on along the minus strand of NC_064214.1, from coordinate 3,446,017 downwards.
AATTTATTATGCGTCCCTAAGGACCAAAAAGGACCAACTTTTATTTTAATCAAGTATTTTGATAATTTAAGAGAGATTTTATGAAAACTGGTAACAGGTTTATTTTACACTTAATTACTAAAATTTTTATAGAATTATAGGCAGATTAAAGTACTATAAATACATTAAATATGCAGCTTACCTATTTTCTTCCATATTGATGTCAAATCGGTAGACTACCGGAAGCTACACTTGTACGACACTACCTCTCGTAGCTTTATTGTGACGAAATATTTCCTTGTTGTTTCCCAAAACCACATAATTTTGTTTCGCACTATATCTGAAAAGAAAGAAAGAAAAAAAATTATGAACTACACCAGCTGAGTTAACTTAGAGACTATTTTCAAAAACAGTTTTTTTTTTAAACTAGATCTACTAGATATGTTAAAATAACATTACAAGTAATTTAATTGATTGTTTTATTACTACAACTGTTTTCATAATGTAGAAGTAGTAGTATACGTTGGAAAACTCTAGGGATTACGTTTCATACATGAAATTTTTTGTGCCCTGTAATAGTCAGCTAACACGACAATATGTTATCAGTCTCTGTACTCTACTTAATTACTTTAACGTTTTCTTTAGACATAGTTATGTACACGATTAATGTAATAACTATAAGTACGTCTAGCTTCACCTCAAATGTATGAAATAATTAAAGTAAATGATATTTACTAGGTAGGCATGTGAAATTAAACTAAATGTGTCGGCTGATGGAAAATTTTCAGTATCGTTTGCCTCTTGTTTTAATTTCTTTATTGGTATTGTCTGTCATTTTGGAAAATATTCTATACAACCATTTAACTACTGCAAGTTATTTTAATCTCAAATCTACATTATCTGAAGTTTACCATTAACTTAACCAAAGCTTCTTTTACTCAAGCTTTTTTTAAAAATAGTCAAGTTATCGCAGTTAACTTAACTCATGAGTTATTTCACGTAATATTTAAATCACCCAGATTTTAAAAATAAAATTTCACAAGTTTGTCGTCTAGAGTCTAGATAATAAGTCACTTATTCTTAATATTAGCCAGACAATGATTGTGCAGCAATATACTATGTGACTGATAGCCACTAGAACATCGACTTCCGATATTTATCAATAAAGATTACACGTGCTACTCTTTGAGATTGTAAGGACAAAGATTTTATGAGATGACTAATTAGCTGGCCTTCCATTAAACAAATAAACAAATCCGCTTTGAACTAGTTTATCGTTCAGCTACGTCAGAATGTGGTTCCCTTGCCATCGTCCTAACCGGGATACCTGGGTGAGAGAGTAACAGTAAGTAAGTAAGAGAGAGAGAGTCTAATAAGGAAGAATCCTTGACTATAGATCAAAAGGGATTATCAAACATAATCCCTTTTGCCTTTTCCCCAGATTCCTTGACTATAGATCAATATAGGGATTAACAAACAAGAAATAAAAGTGTCTAGTGTTTTTATTTTAATGTAGCGTTCAAAAAACAGCTGATATGTCACTAAACATAATTGAAAGACGTGCCATTTTCTATTTAATTGAATAAGACAAACATCATTCATTAATTATCTCGGTCCTTGTCTAGCTCTAACAAATGACGCCATCATTGACACAAAAAATCTTATACTGAATATACTGACATGGTTACCTACTACCAAAACTTAGTTTAGAGTATAAAGACATTATTTATTTCCAAATACAAACATTCATTTATTAAACAGTTTACATGTCAATGGTTGGTTTATACTTGAACAAAAGAAACTCCATTACTCCGTTATGTGAAACACATAAAACCTTACGAGGTTTGTTTCGAAGACTTCAGTCGGGTTTTGGCTGGTTACGACCGGTTATGGGGGAAACACAACTCAGCCCACAAAGACTGAGACAACGCATGTTCAACGTCACGTGACTTGGTAAAGCCACTTTGATAACATCACTTCAGAGAATGCGGACCGAAGGACCAGTTTGAGTAATGACTGACAAGAATTAACATCGATAATATTATAATAATTAATTAATTCATACATAAGTGTGAATTTAATAACGACTTAACGTATTTTTCTTTTTTGTTTTTTTTTTTGTAGTATAGGTAAATGCGACCTAATGTTTTTTTTAATTAGTGTTTTTTTATGAGAAGCTTGTAATTTAAACCAGATCAGGCTCTGGTGGCTTAAGAAGACATTTCTTATGACCACTGTATGAAAAATGTTTCTTATGCTTCTGGTTAGTTAGTCAACTAACAGGCCACATAATAAACCAGAAACTAATCCTTCTGACTAGTAAACTAAACAAATGCCACCATAGGTAAATGACAAGATGCCATAATAAAGTAACATGCTTATCAAATTAAATGGTCCTTCTGTTCTTATCTTGTTTTAGTTGTTCAAACGACCAGTTTTAGTACAGCGTGGAACAATGTTACTGACTAGTTAAACATCATCAATATAATTATAATCATATTTTAATTAGTTAACTAGGTATGCCATTTCCATCCCGCCTTCCAAGCAGGGAAATTATGGCAAACCTCTTTCATGTAAAGGAGGCTCATAGTCTAGCCATGGACTGTCATTGGCTATTATTGAAGATGACGATGATACGTAATTAAAAGGTATAATAAAACGAATGAATTACTGAAACATAAAGCATTTTATACCAAGAATATTTTTTTGAGTTATCACCGTGTATGTACCTATTACATATGTGGCACCGTGTCACGTGTGTAATTAACTTAAAACAAGAATATTTAACTTGAGTACTCATTCCTACGTATAAGTGTTAACTCGTATTTTGTTAGAATAGGTCAGTTGATCGATTAACTATTCATTTATTAAAGAAACACGTTTAACCAGTTTTTTTCAAAATGACTGTATTTTTTATGTATTTTAATTGACAACTTTAGTTTTATTATACTTTAATTTCGCAATGTTTCTATTGTTTAGAGACGTTTTTTCTCAGATAGGTTAATTCCTAGTTAAAATGTCTATTAAAACTTTTTATGATCAATTCTCTGAGCTCTTTAAAATGTTGCTAAGGTATTATTTCTCACCGAACCACGTCTTTTATTGTTATAATAGGAAAAAACATAATATTTTACCTAATTACAAAGAAGAGCTTTGTAGTTTTATTGCGTTTTGGAAAACCTAATAGGATAATCAAAATAATAAAATTTAGTTAAAATTAGGGCAATCGATATTTTCTCAATGAAAAACCATAAGGAAAATTGGTAGATTATCTAACCAAGCAAATACTTATTCAGCAAAGTAAATTCAAAATGTAGCTTCTTGATTAAGTAGACAAAATTTTCCATTTATTTTATAAATTCTTAAAAATACTGTAAATAACCAAATATTTAATGTAGGATTTTGATATTGTTTGTGTACTAAAGGACCAGAAAATACACAATCGGGCATTCGATAATTACAACACAAATAACTGGACATACCTTAAGTATTAAACTTAAGTTACAGTTTGTACAGTTTTACCTTTGCAGTAACAATAAATGTTTACAAAAAGGGAACGGTCTTCACACCTTCATTTGTTCGGTTAAAGCTGCGTAATGTAGCAATCGTTGTTTGTTGTATTAGATCACAATATTGCCAAATAAGTGCTTGTTTAAGTTGACATTCTTGGAGATCACAGGTTTTTGTCAACTCTACTAAGTTACGCTTTACGCGTGTCTTTTATATGTGGTAATTGGTACTTGCAAGTTCGTTTACTAAAACAAAATGACACATGCGTCATCGTCTACGTTCGAAAGATATCCTGCAGTGCTGCAGAAATGCATCCTCCTTTTCGCAAACTAAACCATTTTTCATCTGACTTTTACCATCAAAAGTTCGTATTTTCTGCTTTTCAGCCCCTTTAGGTAAGGTATGTTCGATAACCGCTGTTATCATTATCAAGAACAAATGTTACCTTCATAACGATCTCATTTAACAGGTCGTAATGTCCTCAAATGGTGGGTACAGAGTATACATACATCATATGGAGATGACGTCACGTTATAGGGTTATTTTTGGCGGCTACCCAAAGGTTACGACAACTTCCGTCAGTTTAGAACATTTACTGTTTACATGACGAAATTTGAATGTGCTTGACGATAAATATACTAAAGTACATTCTACATACATACAAGTAGAGCTCTTTTCTTTCCTACTGGAAAAAGGTTCGACATTAAGATAGACACTTATGTCATCCCGAAAATATCTTTTCTCGGGAGTAGTAAACACTTCAGATTGAGAAGCTGTCTAGTCTCGTTTATTTAGTATGAAATATCTTAACAAAAGTCTGCCTCTTTATGAAAAAATAAAATAAGTGTAGGCTGTAGCTACTTAGTTAGGTGGCCCTTGTAAGAAGTGGTCTCAATTGCTTATTTTGTTATTGTTACCGTGCAAAAAGAAATCAATATTGTGTTGCTACTTAGAATTTGATGTTTTTATATTTTGAAATTCATCAAACAGTTTTGTAAATTTTAACGTATGTAGATGAAGGTATATTAAGAAGGGCCTGTCTAAGTCCCAATCCCTCTACATCGGGTAAGGCTGGCTCTTAAATGTTAACAGAAACTCACTCACCCAATTGTCTATGTATGTTGTCCATATTTCCTTCAGTGCCGTGAAATTGAGCACATTCCCGCAGCACAGAATTCAAAGAACACTTAGCTTAGTTATGCTTCTGTAAATACATAAAAAAACAACACCTGATACATGAACACAAAAGCGTGCGAACAATAAAGGTAATGACCGATCGTTCGACAATAGTTATCTTGCCACCGCAGTTTTTGTATGAACTGACGATTTTTAAAATAACATAAATTACAGCAACGCGATGCAAACATAGTGGTTATTGCGGAAACGATTGTAGATATATTTGTTATAATTTATATGAAATCGTTTCGAATATTATACCATTTTACTTAGCCTAAAGGATATGTAAACAATGTTTTGATGTGTAAATAATACGTGGAAATAGTTTGGTTTATTTATGGAATAAACTCCAATTGTTCAACAAATATAAATATAACGAGTATAATGACAAGGAATGGAGGAAAACTAAAATAAAATTAAAATTTTATTCGAATGTTAGGAGTTTGAATACATTATCTATTTGTCTTATGTACCACTAAACCATTTAATCATAAAAAGAATCGTAAAAAGATCTCTGTCTGACTTCTGTCGACTACCAGAGTGTTATCTCGGATTTTAACTCATGTGCTACGGTGATACAGTGATAATATGATAACATGTTGTTAATGATCTCATTTAAATACATTCAAGTCAGGATCTTTTACTTAGAAGCAGTTCTATTTACTTGCTTTTACAAATATGCAACCTCATTTTTTCTTTGTACATGATTGGTCCTTTGGGTGCTTATAAATTAAGTAGTCGACTTAATAAAGAGTCAGGTGGCTGCTGAATGCTGGTCACCTCCCTGTTTCTTGCAAGGATACCTTCAGGGCCGATCGAGAAATGATTGAGGATGGTCTATCTACATTATGAAATTTATTTGCTATCATTAAGAACCCATATAGAAACGTGTCTTTAGCTGTATTCCTAAACTGATAAAAACATGTAGTCGAATGTACGATGAAACCTTAGCTGAATACAGAATTAGTCGACAAAACTTTCCTCAAGATTACTTTATTTCTGACCGGGGATTTCCAAAGGCAGGTAATGCAATTATTTAATGCTGACAGTTAAAGGACAACCTGTTCTGCTTTAACCATTTTAGCTCTAAAAGCTTAACGTCAGGTTAAAGGGTAATTAAATTTGTTTATCGTGTCAAACAGTGCGTCCACCTGTTGATTGCCTTCCCCTAAATACGGGTGGTGAACGTCCAACAAGTTGCTAAGGAAAACCGTGGATTTTAAGAATCACGTTCGTTTAACACGCTTTTAAAATGTGTTTGTAAGGAATAGCTATATCACCCATCAAGAAATATAGAGCAATTTAATAGTAAAAGTATTTTGGTCCTTCGATACGCAACTCTAGAAAATTAGTTTTGTAGAATGAATATAAGGACGATAATAATCTAAAAATTGCTATGGAACTATTTAAAGTGGTTGCCTACAAGGTCATATGCAACTTTACGTTATTATCTGAGGTGACGTAGGCGGGGTGCGGCCCTGCTTCGAGGGTAATCAAGTAATAGGGACGTCTGATGAAGATAGTCATACCTACGCATAGTCGACTAAACAGTATCGATTGGGTAACTATAGGTACACTGTACAGCTGCATTTGTAGGTCACCAACGAAGTGACGTGAAGTTCACGACGGTTATTTTTCTCAAGTATACCGACGTAGGTACCTAAGTATTTTTTTTTGTATTTTTTCGTTCCGTCCTTTGAAAGGCCACGGGATTTTCCTTACTAACTCATCTGATCTGTATTTGTTTACTCTTTCAATGTAAGAATACTTAGACATCAATGCATTTCTTTTGATGACAGGATTAAACCTAGAAAAGACCTCCAGGACCTTTCTTCCGAGTCCGAGTCGAGTTTCTCTCAAAAGCTGGCTTTACAGGAAGAAAAACTAGGAAATTTGAGACTTTTACTTCCTCAAACCACTTAGTGGCCGCCATACCTATGTAGATACCCTTATTGTTACGACACATCTGAAGGGACCTAAGTAAATATCCACCTAATAATAGAATACAAATTTCAGTATCATGTCTTTCATAATTGTATTTACATGTATTTAAGTAGGTTGGTACTAAAAATCTCAAATCATATTCAATCAACCCTGAAAACGTTGTTTACATTACAAGACGTATCTAATGGATGATTTATTATTTTAACAGACACGACTTGTTATAATATTCAGTTCAAACGAATATGAAACGAAGAATTTACGATGAACAGATATATTCTAAAACAGATGGAAAATATGGAAACTGCTTTACTATCCTTCATAATCCATTAAGCTACTTATTGTGGCCTTGTTTACAACTAATCAATTGAAATTCATATATCGTTTATCGACCGAAGTTGACTCAAAATCTTCGGATTGAGATCGATTTTTTACATGAGTTTTATTTCTATTCAAAAACCTACATCGAACCAGATTTTAAATTTACATAGATCGGTTGTTACTTTCAGCTACAGATATGTATAATTTTCTTGTTTCGCTTCTATATACTTAGTCATAATATATAAGTATTTATGTATACCAATCTTCTTTGTTACTTCTTCTTCTCCAAGCTGCTTGATGCGGGTACAATGTTTCAGACCTATCAGACGTCATTTTATGATCCTACCACAAAATGCGTTCTTTTTAACCCCGACGCAAAAAGAGGGGTGTTATAAGTTTGACGTGTCTGTCTGTCTGTCTGTCTGTCTGTCTGTGGCATCATAACTCCCGAACGGATGCAGTGATTTCAATTTAGTTTTTTTCGTATTAAAGGGGACTTATGTGCGAGTGTTTTTAGACATGTTTGATGAAAATCGGTTGAGCCGTTTTAAAGTTATGGGCGGTGAAAGTAACGTAAGCGGGAGATTAACCGAAGGTATGCAAATATACTGGGATGGGGTCTCAAATGAAACCGCACTGAAAGAAAATATTGAAAGATAGAATTTTTTCGTATTAACAAAATTAAAAAATAAAAAAAATAATAATAAAATAATTACAAAAAATTAAATTAAATATTTTATAAAATACAGAAATATAAAACCTGCACCAATGTAATTTTTAGCCTACTTATAGAAACAAAAACTAGTAATTAATAAGTAAAAAAAAAATCAAACCGAACGAGCTTGACCTTGAATGTAATTTTTACCTTAACAAGAATTGAAATTATAGTAAGCATTATGTAATATACTAAGCCTAACTTAACCTAACGTACCTATAAAAAGTATGAAATAAAAAATTAAATTAAAAATTTAAAAAACCCCCGACAAAAAAACTTAATTTCCCTTTAAAAAGTAAAAAATAATAAAAGAAACCTAATCTTAAAGTACCTAAGAATGTACTAATAATTCTAAAAAAAAATACGTCACGTTGGGGGACCGCATGAATACGGACTGCACACCGCCGCCCGCGCCGCTATATTTCTATTTTCTGCGTTATAGTTAAGTACTTAAACATCAATTTACTTTAATGTTAACACCAAGCATGTGATACTTATGAAAAAATCGTAGAGAAGTAAGAAATAATTAGGAGCGGTCCCCCAACGCGACGTATTTTTTTAGAATTATTAGTACATTCTTAGGTATGTACTTTAAGATTAGGTTTCTTTTATTATTTTTTACTTTTTAAAGGGAAATTAAGTTTTTTTCATATCATTCTTCACACGATCCATTTATCTTTCCCTTATTTTTAATTTATATTATATTAATGATAACACGTGTTGTAGCACACGGTAACATTTTTGTCAGATTCCATTTTTTCCTTTCAAACACAATACCTAATAAAATTGTGCTTGCTTCAATTAGCGTAATGAATTAACGATATAGGTAGGTACCTAGTACCCATGTACATGATTAGAGAGGTAGTTGTAATAACTATGTCATTTATTATTACGATTTATTTACTTGGCTTTATGCGATGAAATGAGGTAAATGTCCTAAGTGAGAGAGAGAGAGTACCAAAGATTAATTTCCTCTAAATATTACTTATGAAAACCCCACCGTTTTCCTTATTTTTGATCAAACGGTCATTATACTTAAACTGCGTTCAAACAATATAAATAAAAATCAATTCTTATTATGTCAATGAGTAAAATTCTGGCTTCTCACCAATAATAGCATCAAATGTGACACATGAAATTAAAGGAAAGATTTACGTAAATAAATAGGTAAGCGGTACAGCTGTGTAAGCGCAGACGTCACACAAAAACCTGATTAATTGTTCCTCTTTGCATTCATCGACAATGTTCGAAAGGCAAGGTTCTGGTGATTAGAAAATAGGTACAGGACATTATTTTCCAGGGACGTAACACTTACGTTCGCTTTTCATTTTGGGATTATATTTTTGTTTTTACACCGAAGGGGTAGATAGAGGTGTACCTACATTATGTCACGTAATGCCTCTGTACAATGAACACCCACTTTTCACCATTTGTGTTATAAGTGCCCATGTAATAGGAGGTGAGCCTATACATTATTTTTCAAGCACATCAAATGCAAACAAATTCAATCATTTGTGATATAAATCGATAGGGATAGGATCCTAGCAGAAAAAATTAAAAGTAAATAAAGATTTTGTTTGATTATCTGTTTCCTTAAGACAATGTCAAAGTAAATATATTATGTATAAACCTAAACTACTTTTGTAATTAAGTAAGTAACTATGTATTGTTACAGACGCTACAGTACTACAATAAGATAAGTATATAAGGGTAATAAAATACCTAGTACTTAGTCATAATTTACAAAGATCATCAGTAGGTAATCAGTTATTTTTCCTTTACAGCTCCTAATCAGTCGAGTGTCTATAAAATGTAGCAACAGTATTGTTCGTCTTATCAATGTGTAACAAACATAAAAGGGATAATGTATACGTAAGGTTATTTTATAGAAAACTATCTTCTGTCAGCGGCTTCACCCGCCTTCCCGTGGGTATACTAGACCATAATCTACCCCTGTTCCAAATTTCATCTCGATCCCTTCAGCCGTTTTGACGTGAAGGAGTAACAAACAAATATATAAACTTTCGCACTTATAATAGTAGGATATGATTTTTTAGGTGGATCCAAGGACCAAATTTTTGATGCACTATCAAATTTTTGGTCCTTAGATCAGGTAAAAGGACATTACTAAAAATAATATTTGATTGAATCCGTTCCAAGCTATTGACAGGGTAAAGTCAAAAGAAACGGCCACGTTTTAAATGGGATGGAGCCAGACGCGCTTTAAAAGGTAATCAACTAACCGATCGCTCGTCACTTAATAACAATATTAAACTACAACAATTTGGTAGGAACTCAGTCTAAGTGACTAAAGCCCTTACTGACGTCTATGTTGGCTGAATGACTGACTATAGTACATAGGTACCTTACCTAGCTTGTACACACGTCCTTAGCGTTATCTCCCACACATAATAGACACCTTGCTTGTAGCCACTAATTATTTATTTAATTAATCTACGCAATTAACACTGCGATTAACAGAGCCCGACATATTTTTCACCTCCGTAACAATTACCTTAATGTCACATTTTTCTTTGTAACAAACAATTTTGAGTTACAAGGTTGTTTCAAACAAAAGGAGTTAATTATTGCCGTTTACAATTTAAATATCTTTCAAATGATTCAGTACTAAATAAGGTACAAATGCTATAGACATTCTTAACATAATATAAGTAGCTACTAAAGTAATTAGATTCTGTCTTATCTCGAGTTTCCGGATTTTCAGTGTTTGAAAACTACCGGCATGAATTTTCACAGTGATGACAAGAGATTTAAGATTGTCTTCTATGATTTGACAAGGTTTACATTTGCTAATACGTGATGAGGTTTAGAGTTAAGTTTCTGTCGCATGGTAAAAGTTATTGTATAGAAATTAAAATAAAATTAGTTTAAGTTAGTATTTCTATATAAATATTTTTAAATATTAATTGTAGATTTGAAATTATTTTATTTCCCTTTTGTGTTAATTTTAAGTAAATTCTGAAGTCAGCTTATTAAGAAACTAATTACTTTGATCAGGATCATCTCATATTATTTTTGGTTAATTGACACAGCTGTTCCAATTTTGAATTCCATACAAGCCTCGGATTCCGGTTAATTGTAGTGAAAACCGCCTACACAGCAAACAGACGTAACACACTGATAAAATATATACTACTGAGCATTAAACTTTTTTCTTACCTCAAAATATTTGCAGAAGAAACGTCCTCTCAAAAATAAATACAATAAATAGTTATCACTGTTTTATTTCACTGAAGCACACAAGTTTGGAGCCACTTAATGTTATAAAATTATGCAAATAAATTATTGTACTTGATGAACATGATATTATAATATTTTTGTTAATATATTGTTTAAAAAGACGTTACACAAAGACGCGTCAATTCGCGTCGTTTCGCGAGGCGGAAAATCGCGAAGGCGCGTGCGGCCGGTGGCGCGGCGGCAGTCGACCAGAGCCCGCGAAGCCTCTGCCCCGACTCTTTATAAACACACCAACACGAAGCGCCCTTACAAACGGCAGTTTTTAATTACAACAATGATTCATTCTAGTTAGGACGAGATTTCTGCCAGTTCCAGCGGCCGCCTGTGGAGCCAAACTTACAAGTATGAACCTATTCCGTTTGCTTTGTTTATGTATGTGTTTATTTTTAGTCAATACCGAATATTATTTACATTGGAGCACCAAAGTGAATCGACTATAAAATGTGCTCATTCCAATGTCTTCACGGACGTAACATATAGTTCACGTTTATCCCGCTCATAAATCTTCTGCTCAACAAATTTTCGGTAATCCACACACCTACTGGTCGGTCATAAAAGCCAATAAACATTGAGTAGCAATAAAGTAGGTATTGCTAAGTATATATTATTGCGGTACGTTCTACGGAGGGGCGCCATCTGCAATCTGTTACAGCTGAAATATGTGTAACAATGATATTACTACGGGATTTATAGCGTAGAGTTAATCATTCATGTACTTACTTGTCTTAAAATATATGTAGCTAGGTATGCAATACAACCTAAGTTTGAGTTTATAGATTAATGGAAATTTTGAAAAAAATGTGTCAAGTACCCACCGAAAAATAAAGTGTTTCCATTTAGTAAGTAGTAGATATCGAAAAATAATAATACTCGCAGTAATTGCCCTATGGCAATAATAATGGCAATTAAAAGCCCGCTACAACCTCCCAAAACCTCTGTAAATCCTGTAACCCAGGATCTACAACCATGAAAACACTGGAACACTGAAGTCCGGCGCGTCCGGCGTCAGTGTTCAAGTTTATTAGAGAAAGTTTATCAGACTGCTTCTGACTTCCCTGTCTCTGTCAAAAGTGTACCCTTTTTATTTTTTTGGGGGGGAAAATCATGCAATGACTTCTCCCGCCTTGGGTGAGTCGAGAGGAAGTGTCAGACTATTACTATACTGATTAAAAACCACCTCATTCCTACTCCTGCTCTTCGAAACGGAGCCCCAACAACCTGTCAGATCCTCCGCGGTAAAAATGTAGCTCTTCCCGAATGTCGCAAGAACCACCGTGACCGTGGTGACTAGTGTATGCTCGTCTGCTGTTACTTCAGTGCCATTAATGTTATCTATCTCTAATGTGTGGCAATTTGTGTTATCAACTATAACTGCTGTTTCTATTAAGTACTTACCTACTATAAAACTTCCGGTAAATAGTAGTGAAAACCGCATAATAAAATATTAATATTGTGCCAATTCATTCACAATGATAAGATCATTACCTATCAATGATTAATCTAAGATCTTTTTTTTTTGAGGGGGGAAAATCATCCAATGTCTTCTCTCGCCAGAGCGAGGCGAGAGGGAGTGTCAGACTCTTACTGACTAAAAACCACCCCGTTCCTACTCCTGCCTGTCGAGCCGGAGCCCCGGTAAACCCGCTAGGTAGTCCGCAGCTCCGATAATCTAAGATCTTCGGTACTTACTGATCATCAAAGAAATATACCTATACGTACCTATCTATAAAACCAGATGTAGCGAACTTGACACTAAACCCTACAAAAAACGTAAACTCGTTTCGACGTTGCACAGTACCCTTAGTACGAGGTGGTACGAGTATGCTTTACCTTTAAAGTAATCGAAACGAAATCGCGTTCGGCGCTCTAATTGGCCGTCTCGAATAAACCAACCAATCAGAGCGCCGAGCACGCTCTCAAACTCATACTAAGGGTACAGAATAATTAAGGTACCTATATGTAGTTATGTTATGGTCACCTTTTTTGATGATGATCGAAGATATAATATGAGTGCATAGATCATAGAAGTTAAGTATTAGTCGTTAATCGTTAACAATTAGTTACCTAGCTAATTTTATTCAAATTTGACTCATGGACTGGTTATTAGGTAGCTGGAGTTCGTTGAAAAATATTCTTTAAAAAATCTCAAAACAATACATAACAGTGTAATGTTTGTTGTTACTTTTTATATTGTAATCTTCAAGCTTGTTGTCAAGGATTATGTACTTCTAGCACCTATAATTCCGAATTCTTAAAGAAGTTCTTCCTAAAATCGAGAAAACTCACCCCTTTATCCCATATAGGGATTATTAGGGATAATCAGAACCTACATAGCTTAACTGGCTTCCCTTCTAATTCATGTATCCGGTCATTCAAAGAATTGTGCTAATACTTGTGCTTAGATACTTTTTATAGCATAAGGCGGTAAACGAGCAGACGGATCACGAAGCGCCAGAAAAGACGATTCAAGAGTGATTGAAAGAAGATACAAGACTGTTGCCTATTACGGATTGGGGAATTGTGAATGGGGGAGAGGATTGGTGCTTCGGTAGCAAAACACAACACTACCTTAGACACAATAATACAATATTTAAAATTCTTTGGAATTCATTAAAACCGGTTACCGGTCTTAGATTAGGTACAAAAGTAGTTTCATTAACCACAGGCTATTAAATGGATTGGATGTGCTTGAAAAATTCAAGTTCATTCTCAGATATAATCAATAACATACCTATGTAACTGATGTAAACTAGATATATCAAGTTATAACTGATAATTTTCATACAAAATGAATTTGTAAAGGTCGACATAAAATAAATTCGAAATGGAAAGAAAATTACTTATTTCTTTCCAATATGTAGTGGTGGTGACTAACACAAGCATTAGAAGAATCTCCTAAACATATTTCATATTGTTTGCAGAGCTACCTACAACGGAGAAACATGACTAATTAAGATATACGACATACAAATTAATTGCAAGATCATTTCACTGGCGTGCCTCTGCGATGAAGTCAGTAAAACTGCCGTCAACTGGAAATTAATAATTAATGACATACACAGTAGGTACTTATTGTCATATGACTTTGGAACGAGGAGTCATTTTTTCAGAGATCTGTTTATCATGAAACTTTCTGAGAAGTTCACGCTGACCATGTACGAATTAGTAAGTTCCTGGTCTAGTATGGTCGCCTGATAGAATACAGAATTTATCCCCCTGGTATTGACGACCAGAATACACGGGATTGTTTTTTATTTCCTTTTAAAATACCTGTAATTCTCCTCGTATGGAAAAACCAATAGGTACTTACCAGTAACAGGGTAATAGTAAATACACCAAACCAGTTTATTTTTTTATTAGGCAGGACTCTAAACTATTTCAAAACACGTTGCACAAGAACTTTGTTAAATAAAATCTGAAGCTCGTAAATGTATAGGTCGAGGTGAATATTTCCAAACATAAGTAAGCATATGTGTTCAAATGATTCGTAAGTCCATTTAGGGTGTTGGTAACTGACGCAAAAAGGGTCAATCGTCAAATATACGTTTAGCTCGCTGTGTTGGCTTGGCGCGACCGGGCTCAGTCGGCCCGAGGCTGCTCGCTCCGGTTTGAGCTGGTTTCTTGATGTCCACCAAGCACGATGTGCCTTGCTGATGGGTAATGCACTTCTATTAACCCCAACGACGTGGTTCGTTCAGGCGGACAGTCGCTCCACGTCACAGGCAGCCTTTTAATTAATACGGAGAATTATAAAATCTTTAGGAACTTAACATTTCTTATTGCTGTTTGTGGCTACTGATATTTAATTATTTCTGTTAGAATTTTATTGACTTAACTTTTTGTGAGAGGATAGGAGGATGAGTTAGTATTTTTTTTATAATTTTACACAAGCTAGGTCTAGATTCTAGAATTTCAATAGTGAAGCCTTTGTGTAACAACACAACATGCAATACAAACCCTAACGTGTAAGGATGGCCAACATTACCTATTTGTTTAATTAGCATGGCATGAGTAACGTATAATAATAAAAGAAATCAATATTGTTGTGGAGTGATCCAGGAAACCAGATACGTCACGGGCTTTACAAAGCACTCACAGAATTCATAGGTATATTCTTTGGACTTTACGTGACGTCATACATACCGACGTCAGCCACTATTGTCCTTTTCTACCGTATTTTATACGATTTTCCTATAATTATAAATTATTTTCCTTTTTAAATCATTTAATAATTGTTTTACGCAAGAGCGTACTAAGAAGTACATTTTAATGGACACGTATTTTTACCTACCAGTGAGAATGGACTTGAATCCCACAACAATTTTACTTAGCAATTTTAGAAGGTAGAAGAATCATCCAATGACTTTTCTGAGCGAACACTCCCTCTCCCAAGGCGAGGCGAGAGAGAATGTCAGACTGTTGCTGACTAAAAACCACCCCGTTTCTACTCGCTGCTTTTTGAGCCGGAGCACCGATAACCCGCTAGGCAGTCCGCAGTTCCAGCGCAAGCGCCGCACTTAACCTGGGTTTCTGAAAGTTTATCTAGGACTAGGAAGTTATGCCTAACGCCATCTGTCGACTAGTAGCGGGAAGTAAAAAGGCTTTTTCTGTATATTGGAGTAAGCGACGATAGGTTAACTATTAAAATGTAAATTAAGCCAACTTACGGCCAATTTCAATAACCTATCATCTGCTGTACAATAGATTTGCTTACTAGAGATAGTATTTTGACATAAGCTCCGTAGAAAATGTATCAAAATTGTATATTATTGAAATTGACCGTTAAGCGTGACACGAAGAAGTTGAAGTTTAAGAAGCTGCAATAAAAAAGTATCTGTCTATGGATGCAGGTAGGGCTTAGCCCGGACCCAAATGCTGCCAGAAGTATTTTTTTCACAGGAAGGATGACGCGGTCAAAACCTAATTATACATAATTGTTATCTAGAATGGCTATCTTAACATTAAAACCATTATTTAGTTCAATATTTTGTGGTAAAGTGGTTTTGACTGCACGGTTGATGCGGTGGCTGGGCAACTGGCTGCCGCGCAACGGGTAGCGGGTTCGATTCCCGCACGGAGCAACTCTTTGTGTGATCCACAAATTGTTGTTTCGGGTCTGGGTGTTATGTGTATGTGAACTTGTATATTTGTAAAAACGCACCCACGACACAGGAGACAATCCTAATGAGGGGCAACGTTTAAAAAAAAAAAAATCGAGTCACGGAGCAATGCTTTAGCACAAATGGGCCGGCCGGCTTGACTCGGCTTCTGACAGCCCAGCTATTTATTATACGCTAAATGATATTTATTTCTGCAAGTTGGTTACAAGATAACACTTTTAACCGTCAATCTCTGAAATAACTAGTCTATCAGACTACTCTAAGAAGAAATGCCGAAACTGTACTTGCTAGGACAGTTGACAGACTAGATTGATATGATACATCAGTTGATACTCCCTTTTTTGTTCGTTTGTACTGCACTTACCTAGGACACAAGTAGTACCAGTCACTATGAAACAACTACATACTGAATTTCAACTAAACTACATGGCAAAAAGCTGATATTCACTACACTAGAGACTATAAGGAATGATCTATGACTGGCAGTAAATCTCAATAACCAATCTATGTGTAATGTAATAAAAACAAAAACCAAATCTACAGATAGTGTGAGAATAATTATGAAGATTAGCCATTTTTTATACACTACTAGCTGGCCCGACAAACTTCGTATAGCCTCAAATATGTTTTTTGTCACCTTTTACACCTTCCCTGAACTTCCACAAATAACTAAAGACCAAAATTAGCCAAATCGGTCCAGCCATTCTCGAGTTTTGGCGAGACTAACGAACAGCAATTGATTTTTATATAGAGATTATTATACAGTATGGAAATCACTCATGACTTATGAAACTACAAGTATTACCTACTAGTCTACAGAAGTGTAATGCAACTATTTCAATGAAAACTGAAAATTTTGAAACAAAATAATTAAATTGATCAAGTATTCAATTCTGTATGAACAGCTTTGTTTCTTGATCACAGAAGAGCAGTAATGTTGTATGCTGTCTAGGAATGTTATGGACATGTGGCACGGCAGTTCCAATGCCATATTTGTAAAGAGTGTCCATATAGCTCAAAGACAAAAATACACTTTTTGGCTTACCTATTGGGCTTATTTCACTCATTTTTCGTATATTGTCAGCCAAGATGATAACAAATATGTGAATTAAGTCATAAGGTTTCCCCTACCTACCATATACCGTGTGAAACTTTGGCTAGTCATTTTATTTTTAGTTAATTATATTCTGACAGTTTGAGCATTTGTGTGACCTACCCAAATGTTCTTTTGGTTGATCTTTGTCGGATCATTCAGCAACAGCCGGCAGCTGAGCTGATCGTAAACTGACACATGCGTGCTGCCATCTGAACAGGTCCGCTCAAACTGTTGTGGTTCTTTCCTCAAAGACCACTACAGAACCAACTTGCATGGTTCACGGTAAGTGAGTGAGTTGAGAGTTTATTTCGGCATTGCTTCTCAGAGTAGTCCGATAGGAAATGCCGGCCTCATCTAGCTATTTAAGAGATTGATGTGTAAAAGAGTTACATTGTAACCTACTTGCAAAATAAATATCATTTATCATTTATATGGTCTATGTAAAGGTAATAAAAGACAGTAATTGCTACACAAGATACATTTATTGTAGTCCTGTGCACATTTTTGTTTTAGACTTAAGCCTAGGTGTTGGTCAGCACACTACTTGAGTGGGATGAACCTGGAGCTGTGGGTGGCACCAATACCGGGCCTACCGTGCTTTACAGGCTTGTATGTGACTGAGAATTCGCCGAGGTAGTGGCCGATCATCTCAGGTTTGATTTCAACCTGGAAACAAAACATTTACATATTAATTACATATTAGATAATTTTGCAAGCTAGTTTTATAACATGACCCACTCTCTATGTCTATATATTGCTTAAACTGGGCTACATTCAGTGAGAAATGAAACATGTTAAACTCTGGTGAACTTGAAAGTTTTATCCATAATATAATAGTAGAGCAAAGACCCCATAGTAATTGCCACTTGCTACATTGTTAAACTGGGACTGCCTTAATTTACATTAAATATAAAGATTGTGTCATCTTAATCGCTACTGCAAACACAACAATGAATGCACTATGAAATTATAATGTTTTAAATTATTTTATTTGTATTTCAATTTAATACTTTCTGCACAACTGACTAGGACTTAATTTTGGCTAAGCACTGGCTGTTTTACACCGTGTTGCTTATTTATTTACTTTTTAAATTACTTTCTTTTAGCCTGTAATATTTTATGTTGTTGCAAATAAACTGTTTTTCCTTCTTCTTTCTTCTAAACAAGTACTTTAACAGTTGTTTTTATTTTGCAAGTAAAGCATGTCTAAAGCCGTTTTTGTACCCAACTTGACTGTTTTATATTGTTCAATTTGGTTAAGTAACTTATCAACATAGATTTGTTTACAGTTTCTAAATGTTAGGCTTCTGCATTTTGGTTAACAACATAGTTCTTTCCAGTTATAACAATGTTTGATAGTTGTAGTAACAATATTACATAAAATAACAGTTACCTGGTTAAAAGTCTTGCCGTTGTAGATACCGACGATGGATCCAACCATCTCGGGTACAATGATCATGTTTCTCAAATGTGTCTTCACAATTTCGGGCTTCTCATTTGGTGGAGCCTCCTTCTTTGCGCGACGCAGTTTCTTCACCAGGGCCATTGGCTTGCGCTTCAGGCCACGGGCGAATCGCCTGCGAGCGCGGGCGTGCATGAGCTCCATGAGTTGCTCACTGAAAGTTACATTTTGAGGTTATGTTAGCGACTGTTAACACCGGACCAAATCAACACAACTAAAATACCACGACAACAACTTTAGAGTGTTTAAGGATTTAAATTATGTTACGTTACGGAAAACATAGTCATTGTAATCAAGAACCAGTGTATTGTCTGACAGATCATCCGCTAAGGTGTCAAACCTAAATTCACCATGTTTTAGTGAATACATTTTGAACACAATAAAGTCGGTGGATACTTACTTGGGCATATCAAGAAGCTGGTCGAGATCGACACCTCGGAAGGTAAACTTCCTGAAGGTACGTTTCTTCTTGAGAGTTTCATCGACCTGTAAAACGTAAACATTGTAACTCACTTCAAGAAATAGCACTTGAACACTATTCTTCAATAACACTAATAGATAGCACTATCACAATTATTTAGTTTTCTTCCATGATTCATGAAATAAATGTGGATAATCATGCTAAAATAATTTACAAACCTCAGCCATGTTTCCGATTTGTTTGACAGAACCGACAGAAAAGGAAAGAAAAATGAAATCGCGTCAAAATGACGGCGGGATGATTGTGTTGCCAGTGTAAAATACTTAAATTTAATTTTACATCAAATGTCAAAAATGTCTTGCAACACTGTAATATTGTCTATTATTTGGCACCTTGGCTTTTTATCAAACATAAAACATGTCTAGTTTTGCTCTGTAGGTATTTTAAACAAAGGTACTCAAATTACAGGAAAAGTTCCTAAACAAAAAATAACAGCAGGAAAAAAGAGAATTGAGATCAAACACGGCATCTCATCATTCTCAATCCAAGGTCAGCATAAAGTATGAATTTTCAAGTTAGCTGCCGTCTCACGAACCGAGGAGGAGAAAGTAATAACGAAGGATTTGCCCTCAACAATATTCTATTAGCAAAAATCAAACATGTCGTTGCTAAGGTAATATCCGAGAAATTTGGTCGATAGTTCGTGATCTCGACCGTATCCAACTAGCTACTCAAACTTGATATCCCTTGATGCTCGGCTGCTATTGAGCGTAGAGTGATGTTCTATAGAATTATTCAATTGTTTAAACGCACTAATCTCCAAAACTACCGACTACTCTGACTAGAATAATTCATCAATTAGAACGAATTGATTAATTATGTTTATGTTGTTTAGTCCATTTGTCTTGGAAGATTATAGAGGCATTAAACTTTAAGCTAAACATCACACTGAAATCGTAGCGTGATATTTTAAAGGAGCTAAACCGTTGGTGAAACCACATGGGAGTAACTAGTATTTGAATAAAACTTGTAACAAAAACCAGATAATATTTTTGTAACATACATAATTTATTCTTAAATATAAAAATTATGTTTGATCAGGCAATTCTTCTTGTGTAGATCTAAGTAACTTAGATAACCTTTTGCCAATCAATTTGGGATATGTTCTAGTTTTAATGAGAAACTCCTTAGACTGGTGTGTTACTGCTCCATTTTCTAATTGATATTTACACAAAGTGTGTAAAGGTTGTATTAAGAGTTCAGTATATTTTGGGTCCCTTTCCAGTTGTGATAAGGCTTCTGCAGCAGTTTCAAGTGTACTCAGACATCCTTCTGTTGGTTGTGTCCTTATAATATAACTGCTAGTATTGCTTGTCAACAATTTAACTTGTTTAATGTTGTGCAGTATTGGGCTGGATGCATATATGGCCTTAGCTTGAGGCCAAGTGCCATCTATTAGTACTAAATTGTAACTATCAGTATCATTCTCCATGTCTCTTATGTCTATGGCAGTTTTGCTAGGATACAACAGAAGTGTATTTGGCTGTGTGAGTAACACCTCCAAGTCTTTATGCCTGGGTTGAGGAAACTTTTTCCCTTTGAATATAAGGCACTTATCAGGTGCTAAACCTAGTTGCAACATGGGAGCCGTTCTTAGACATCTCTTTTCTTCAGCAGGATGTTGTAACAATATGACTGTGCTGCGAGGATTCAACTTTTCCGGTGGTAATGCTGAACACCAACAAACTACTGCTGGTCTCCTGGAATAAAAAACTTAAATATTAGTTTAAAATACTAAGATGATTTATAGAGTCTATACAATTACACACAAAGTTATGTTTGTTACCTGCAATCTGCACAAAGTTTGCGCATGACTGGAGGGTCAGCCGGAATGTTAGATAAATCGTCCCAAACTTCAAGTTCTTCCATTCTAGAAAAAAATGTGTCATTATATTAATTGAAATAATAAATTAGTATCCTATGAATGCAGCTACTTACTTTTTAGTGTCTAAAATTTAAGTTTGGCAAAAGATACATTAACAGCTGAGGTTATTTGTTTCTTATTGATTGTCATTAATTTATCAATTAAACAAACTCTATCTCACAACTCTCAAGTAAATTTTATTACTTTTGGTAACATTTTCTTAGGATTTTACTAAAGATAGTGCAATAATTCTGTATCTTTATTCTCAGATCACACAATTCAAATCACTTTGGCACTTCTTACAATCGTAAGACTGAAAACAGTCTGACCTTTAGTTGTTTTTTTTTAGTAGACAGATATCTGATATTTCGAAATTTTTGTCTCTTTTATTATTATTGATAGAGTTTAATAAATAAAATAATAGAAATTAAAATTATTTTTTTCATGCTTGTATTTCGCAATGACAATGACAACCCGAGCCCGAGTGTTGTTGACGATATGATGTCAATCAAATTAATTGTCACTAGACGACGTCTGACGTTATTGACAACTGACAATTTGACATGACAATCTGAACATATGAAAGTGGCTGTGAGGGATAACCATAAACTTTTTTATTATCTATTGCTATAACCCAAAGACTAGAAAAAAACTAATTTTATTTCATTTCAGGATTTACTCCTACTAAGCTATATAGGTATAGGAATCAAAATGATTACATCTTATTGCTTGACTGTATATAATTATGGTTGTTGTTGTGGTTTCTTCATAAAAGCACACCAAGTCAACCATATTCTTGATTGTATTTCATACATTCACACCTTTATTTCAATGAAACTAGGCTGAAATCAGAAAAAAATACCTATCACGCGATTCTTATATGAAACCTACCAGTATTAACGTGTTTTTTATTTACAGAACGCTAATTTTCATTGTTTTTCTAACAATATTGTATTTTTTCTGAATTGATCTTAATATTCGGTATTTAGTAAGTTTAGTAAGAAAAAGTTTTAATTATAGGCCAAAAGATGGAGCTACTGACACCGTTAT
This sequence comes from Spodoptera frugiperda, assembly GCF_023101765.2. Classification (NCBI taxonomy): domain Eukaryota; kingdom Metazoa; phylum Arthropoda; class Insecta; order Lepidoptera; family Noctuidae; genus Spodoptera; species Spodoptera frugiperda. Next base: position 3,424,041 of record NC_064214.1, on the reverse strand, counting down.
GTTAGCTATATTTTCGTTCAAATTAGCTTTTATTTATATATAGCTTCTGTAATTAAAAAAACATGATAGCGGTAAAAAGTTACACAACTATTTATCACAAAATAGTGTGTCGTTAGTAAATATAATATAAAAGAAATTATTTTGAAAGCGTTTCTTGATCTTAGGACGCCATTTTGCGCCGCATTTCATATAGATATAATGGTAATAAGTCTCGTTCTTTCATACGTAACTTTCATACGAGTAAAAGAATAAGATGCAAAATTCACTGACTTTCTCTTGAGTTACATAGGTATGTACATTTTTATATGAATGATTTGTAAACATGGAGGCCAAGTGTTATGCTAGTGTGAAGTAATTTCGTCGTTTTGCCGTGTATTATTTCTATTACGAAGTTTTCGGATGTGGTTAGTATGACAAGAAGTTTATTTTGGCTTTAATGTCATAATAATATAGTGCAATACATTAACAATCGGCATTATATTTTCACATATGAATGTAAACGTATGCACTTATTTGGCGCCAATGGACTAAAAGACCGTTATACTCGCTTATTATGATTTATCTAACGAAAATAAATTGGTTTTTATGTAACATCGTAGTTTTTTAGTGATACTTCTAGTCTGCGTTGTACAACACAACCAAGTTTCATCGTGAATAAACTGGTCTTACGAGTGTCGTCAGATCTGTCATTTCAACAAATTATGTCGAGTGGAAATATTTCTCAAAATAACGCTTTGAGATTGCTGCTGTGATTGACTTTGGTATCTTATTTCAGACAATTATAATATTATGGATAATTTGCGATTGAAATGAAGACAATCACGCTGTTGTATTTGGAAACATCTTGACCAACCTTGAAGTGAGTACCCTAACCATTTGTAGCCAGTATTATAGCGTCATTACCAGCTATTCCAGCTATTATCCATTTCAATAATAGTTTATTTGAATGTTGTCTTGCATGATTTTCAATAGTTTCATCTTTATACTTGTTATGCTGATAAGATTATCATTGATGTTGTGTTGTAATGTCATCCAAAGTCTGCACATTTCTGTTTTGCAATGTTTTTGTTATTTAACAAGTTCATGGTTACATCAAGATAATACAGTTGGTATTGGTCACTGTAGTATTTCAATTGTGTTCAATGCATTTATTTTATATTTTTCAGAAATGGGCACTGAGTTGCCAAAAACTCATGATTCAAGTGGTGATTCAGACTCAAATAGTGATTCTGAGGTTGGTTGTTTTATTATGTTTATTAAATCAAATTATTATATAAAAAAAGCAAAGTAATGTCCTTTTCCTATGAATGTTTTCATTGCTCACTATCACATTAAAAAAAGATATCTTTATTGGAAAAAGATTTTGATGTTTTCTTTTTATTTTCTGAGCTTGCTAATTTCATTTCAAAGCCATAATCATATTTTTTGTTATTCTTGTTGCTTTCTCATTTAAAAATAATTTATTTCTTTCATTACAGAATAGCAGCTCCAGTGATTCGTCACGAAGTGAATGGGAATGTTCCGATGCTAAACAGAGTGCTTCACGTAAGGCACACTTCTCAGTAACTTCCTGTGACACTGGTTTGAAATTAAAGATTGCTGCTATACCACAGAGAAAAGTATCACCAAAAAGGACCAGTAAACCATCAGTGAAAAAGAAAATAACTAATAATAAAAGTCAAAGCAAGGATAGAACACCAGTGAAGAAGAAATCTCAACTTTCTGATACTACTTCAAGCTCTGAATCATGTAGTAAATGCTCATCAGATTCTTCAAGTGATGACGATTTACCACTTAAGGCAGTTTCTAAATCATTACCATCAAAATGTTCAGCTAAAACACCTACAAAGCTGAAAAGTACTAATAAAAACGATGTTGAAGATGGGAGAAAACTATGTGACATCAAGGATAGTGGGACAAAAGTAAACAAAGATAAACAATGTACCTCCAAGAGCATAAGTAATGTAAGAAAAACTAAAAGTGATGAATCTACACATGACATGAAGAGAGGAAGGGGGCGGCCAAGAACTAAGGTAAGTTTAGCATAAGCTTTTTATATTACAAAACTAAAAGAAATAGTTACCTACTTAGATTAATCTAGTTCCTGAAGATAGGTAACTATGATAGCCGTGACTATTATTTTGTTACAAAGGAACTAGTATTTGGCTCCAAGTCAAGTTTGTCCTAGAAGGAAATCTTGTTGGTGATAATTTATGATTGCCTATTGGCACACATAGTACAATAGGTAGGAGACAATTCTTAATATACCTAAGACATGTTTTGTTTATTATGACATGTATTATATAATTACATATTATGGGAACTGGGAGAGAGAGTATGGATGATAACCTATTAGTGGTGACCAAAAGCAGTACTTTCTGATAAACTTAAAAAAGTGTAATATCCAACCAGTTTTGCTTATATTATGGCAAACCCTCTCATGGTAGAGGAGGTCAATAGTCCAGCAGTTGACTGTCACAGGTTTTCTATGGTGATGTATTGAGATCATTCAACCAAAATTGAATGTAACAGGTATTATAGCAGATAGGATGGGCCCTGATGTATACAAAGCTATTCTGATTGGATCTACCAGAAGTTCAGTATCTGTTTTATAAGTGAAACAAATATAATCATTGTTAGCTGTTTATTTATTATATATATTTGTAATTAATTATTATAATATGGTACCTGTGTGACATATGTTTTATCGTTTTCTGCATTAGGTACTAATAATATATTTAAATTCTTCTAATGTTTTAGTAGACTTGATGGACAGATGAAAGATCCTAATCAGATGCTTTATTGAATGTCTACCAAAGAATAAATATTATGCAACAAAGATTTTGTTTTCAACCCCTAACACAAAATGGGATTGCTTGAATATTATCATTATACAGGGGCCATTTTATATCATTATAATAAGAAACTTTAGATATGTGTATTTATCAGTGAACAGTGATGTCTTGTAAATAATACATTTATATATGGGCTACCCGTATATTAAGCAGGATTTACCATAATTTTCGTGCTTGGTAAGCGGGTTGGAGGTTTAGTAGGATGAGGTTTGTCAGAGTGCTACTGCCTGGTGTCTGCAGTTCATGCAGTCCCTCAGTCGGCGCTTACCGACACCCACGGAAAGAGCAATGTATTCCAATTTGCTCATTGCTCAATTTTGTTCAATTTGGTCAAGTAATCAATGGCATATCAGACATGAATTTTCTACAACAAAAAATATATTAAAATGACTAATGATGACGAATTATTCGTAATTAAAATAAGTTTATTTTTTTATATCCGTCTCCACTGCTCCACAGTGAACTAATGTAGTATTAAAAAACATAAAGAAGACTATTTTTAGACTACACTATGATAGTTTTTTTGTGAATTTTGTGAGGTGTTATTTTCCGCGTCATGGCAACTATTCTGTAACAAAAAATCACAATGCTACTATATTATTTAATCTATTTTTGTAGGTATTATAATTCTCGTGAAACATACTTATTTTATTATTGTGCTTTACGGCTTACTCATTGACTCAACTATTTGACGAGGTAATTCGATTACTTTCATGCTACAACTAGGGCTCATGGTCGTGAGCAACATTGTGCGACAAATGACGCGTGCATCAAGCGTCGTTCAGTCCCTTGAGCCTGATTGAATGTTAATTATAATATGTTATTTTAAAAATAAACCTCCCTTTTTCGCATGTGTATAAAAGGATTAGTTAGGTTGACGTTGAGATGGAAATAGAATCATACTATATCACTACTATATGAAAATCAAGTCAGGCACAAACCAGCGATCCGGAGGACCCTTAAATGTACGCTCAGATACAGAGAGACGGGTAGCTCTCAACCTTTTAAAACTAAAGTAGCTTTTAAATGTGGGAGAGCCATGGATCGCCAAGGAATGGCCCGAGTCGACCGAAGTGATACCACGGCCTTACAGGAAACCGGTGTGAACGGTTGCATTGTATTTCGCCGGGTGAGTAGGTTACCGGCGACCTCTTCACAGAAGACAGGTTCACTGATAATGATGATCAGTTTTTTTTTTATTGAATAAATTGATTTCCACGGACTCGAGTCCGTGCCCTTGTGATGATCAGTTTTAAACACTGATGAGGTCGATGCGAGTACTAAAAAACTGTTTAAACCCTTGGTCAACCCCAGTTCAAAAAACCCGATTCTAGGAACAGTCTTTACTGGTTTAATATTAACATATCCAGTAATATAAAAAAAAAAAAAAACTATTGCGTTAATTCGTTTCCACCTTAGAGAACACACCACATTCTCGACAAAAGTAAGGTATCTTTAACCAGCTTACTTGTATGATGCAATAATGTGATGGAAGATAAAGCATTTACCCAAGTATCGCACTAGGTGGCTCTGTACCGCCTGCCTACCTCGTATATGATATAATAGGCTTCAGTTTAAATTAAATTTAAATCTTCAGCTATGTATGTATGAAAGGACCAAAAACTATTGTTGATATTTTGACCCTGAATGTAAATGCATTGTGCATTCATGTCAAATAGACACGCAAATCTATTTCTGTTAATATTTTGGTAACTAGGTTAACGTTTACTTAGTAACTTCTATTAGCTCAAGTTTTATTCAAACGTTAAAGTATTAAATATGAATTTCGTAGACTGTAAAATGTTTAAATTATTTTACAACCCTACGTATTCTTTGGTACTCAGTGGATCCGCCACGGAGTAAACATTTCAGACGTTAACGACACTGAATTAAGATTACGCATAAAGATGATTCCTTTCCAAATCGGATTATTAATACACATTATAACTCCGTCCTTTTAACAACAATATTTCCAAAGCTCTGTAACTGTTTAACTTGTTTATGCGTTGAGGGGTTCGCAAGTTTTGTTAGGGGGCTTTTAATGTATGGGTGAATTACTGTTCATTTGAAAAGAAACTCTTTGTGACGCCTTAATCTGGTCCAGTTTTTTCTTCACATTTTATTATTCTTTGTTACCACATAAGTTCATTCTATTTATGAGAAAGTGCCAGTTGCTTGGCCAATGTATCCCCTTTTATGGTATTTGCGTCGAGACAGTTGTGTAATGCGATCTTTGTATTTGAATAATTTTAATAGCATCTGGCTTTCTGTGACGTTGTTTTTGTTGTTATAATTGTAGTCAAATTTTAATTCGATCATTATTCGGTAAGTTTCAGTAGTAAATAAGATCATTGTTATATTAAAGATTGTGGCATATTAATTTTCCACGATTAACGCCTTTATGCTGAAATTCGTTGAGCAGTTTTAAGTAATGCTCTATTGAAACAACAATTCTTAAGAACTTTCAATTTACTTTCATCATTTGTTAAAATGGACATTAACTTTTTTGCCGCGATACCTGCGTGGTGCGTGCGTACTACATTATACACATGTGCGTTAATGTGATATGCGGTAGGTGCGTGAAAGTATCTAGATCGATGTTCATCATAACACCGCGTCTGTAGAGCGGTTATTCACTCGTGACTGAATTAATTTCTACTGCAAATCATTACAGCTACTCTCAATATTAATTATTATTATTAAACGTTGCTTATTAGACGACATCGAAAAACAAAACCGTTTAAGTACCTTTATGCTTAAAGGCTTCATTCTCTGAACTCTATTCTCTTTACATCTAAATTGTTTACAACTGGCGGAGTTGTTACTGTTAATTTAAATAAAATAGTAATTTGTGTTAGTAATAGAAATGGTAGGTGGTGCATAAGGGTAGGACGCTACGAAGGGGTAGGTGTGCAGCGTGCAGCATTTAATTAAGGCGGTGGGTGCGCTTGGCTCGCGTGCCGGCCGCGGTGCACTTCCGGTTCGCCCCCGGGGGCGCTGCGCTTTTTCCTCGTGGCCGGGGGAGGCCGCGCCGTGCGAGGAAAGCGCGACCGGTCGTCACCCGCACTGAGGAATTAAAATTTTTCACGTAAACTGGTTTGATAGCGCGCGTACGGTGGCGGAGTGGGGGTCGCGAATACGCGCCACGCCGGTCATTAGCTGGATCGCGGCGAGACGCGCGCGCGCGTTCCGACCTCTTGCGTACGCGGTGCTTCGAACGCGTATACGCCGCACACACCCGTCTGATGTGTACACACGCGCGATGTCGTCTTCGATTGATTGGCTGATGTGATCATGTGCTATAGTGTGCAACAAGCGTTCATAACATAAATATTATAATTAAAAGTAATTGAAGTGTTTACGGGATTGAATTTTAGTGTTAATGTGAAGATTTGTGGTTAGTCCAGTAAGATTTTTGATGCTCTTGGGATTGAAAGTATGAATATCAAATTCAGTGAACGATAATAAATATGTAATTAATTAGTTCTAATAATTATACAAGAAAACATTTAAAGAGTAGTAATTAATTATGGTACGTATAGAAATTGAAAACACGGTGAGAATCATATAATTTGACATTGGTTATCACTAGGCAACAGTTCATTAATTCGTGATCATGTCATCGCATTATAATGTCGACCGCGACACTAATTTCATGCAAAACAAACAAGGCATATGATAAGCGGCTGAGAACGGCGCGGGGGCGGTCGCCGAATTTCCCTTATCAAACGTTTAGCGCAGCCCAAGGTCACGCGTTATCAGTGGCTCGCGCGTCGCCGATGGATTCGTTCCGTGATTGCGCGCATCGCTGCACTAATCATATCGGTGCATTTGTTTTCTTTTTACAATAAATTGCATTTCGTAACTTTCATAAAGCAGTTGATGAATTAACTAACTATAAAAATATTTTTAATAATAATTCAATTATGAACTGTTGATAAAAATAAAGTAAGTGCTGAATTAATCATGGGAACTCGATTAATATTTTAACAAGTAATCCAGAGCACAAAGCTCAATTTTAAAATACTCACTTTCTTATTAATTTAGGATACTAAGATTGTTTATTAATTTATTGTCTTTAAACAGAATGAGATAATTGATGCAAATTGGCCATTCACTAAACTATGTACCTCAGATCACGTCAATAATTCCAAGAGCAAGCAAGAATTTTATTATGGGCAATTGTTTACAATAAGGTGTGCTAAGGCTCGTACCGACATAAATCTGTTTCAGCGTGTGTGATGTAGATCGCGACCTAGTTGCGCGTGATTGAGGATAAAACAATATAAATAGCTCGTCAACGCTAGTGGACGTGAGCGGCGAGAAGTAACCGCCCGCGTAACACTAACTGGTGCGTTACGGACAGTGTTTGTGCGAGTGAAGTGCTCACAAGATCGGATTAGAAGCCGAGTGCGCGATCTTAGCAGCAGGCGCGTAATGCGGGCATGATGCGGCACGCCGCGAACGCGACATCGGCTTGGACGGCGCCCGGAGAAGTTTGGGAGTACGTCAGCCAACTCGTCAGTTCGTACCACGACCAACATGACTGCCAGGTGCTCCGTCTACCCCTCTAGCTACACACAACACTAGTATACAGCGCGCCCATACATAAGCAGTCGAGCGCATCGATAATAACACAACACACGTGTGACTCACGGCTCACGTCGCCTATTAACGCCTCATGTAATTCACATTATACATGCACAAGACCTAGTTAGCTTCATGGCTGATAGATAATTTTTTTATGTGTTTCTTTTTCGTTGCTGCAAATTTCTCGAAGTTAGGTTTGGTTTAGAATGGGTTCGAAATTGAAATTTTGTTTACTAAACTGTGCTTTCTTACCGATGTTATCGAAGGAGAAATTAAAACAGTAATTTGGCTAATCTTAACATAAACAAAAAAAAACAAAACAAACAGAAGAAATTCCGCCCTAAAAGATGAACCTTAGATAAATTCAAAATAAACAAATGCGACAAGAACACATCCAAATTACATACGCTAGTAAATTAATAAACGTAACTACCGCAGTTACACGAAAGTTAACATTGATATCGACTGCTGTCCGTTGAACTTGTTTGTTCAAATGGAAGCAATAAAGTGCCACGTAATAGACAAATCAAACTCGGTCTATTTGACCGTGAAATTGTGATCGACCGAGCGTGACCACTTGGCGTACTTTGCTATGGAAGTATGGAACGCACTCACATCACCACAATTGCCTATCTTTAACATAGATGTCAGATAATCATTATTGTTTGATGTTTACAGCAATACATCTTTTAGGAGGTATCACGGACATTAATCAATTCAAATAAAATTACATTGAAGTTAATGTTAACACTAATAAACCAGTTTCCTTTTATCAGGAGTATAAATTATGTAAATAGCTAATAATACATAACAACAATTTAATTATTTTATTCAAAAATTCTTTCACTATCTTTTATAATCTTGAAACCTATAAAAATTTAAATGAGGAACGTTAGAAATACTCTTGACCGCGATCAAGGTCGTCTCACTAATTTATGACTGCTTCAATTACTTATTCAACATTTAATATAACATAATCAGTCTTAGTATGTGGTAGCGCCTTAGTTGAAATAAAACCAGTATCAAAATAAAAGCTACCTACTATTTACTAGTAAAGTGAAGGCAATCCTGATTGATGTTGGTCGCCGTTAAAGCCCTGCTTGATCTTATCTTACCTATCTAATGGCTTTAACGAGATTACGGTACCCATCTCAGAATTTACATAATATTTCCGTGATCGCTGTGCACCTGGTCATATTTTACTAGACAGGAAAATCGACAAATACTGTAATAATAAAATCTGGTATTTGGTTAACTTATATCGCAAATAACGTCTTGCGGAATTGGTGTAGTTCACACAGATTTTCAATAATTTTATACAGAACGATGTTGATTGCCATGCCATAGTCGGTGAAGACTGTGTGGAGTACGCAACTCGTTGCATTATACGGCAAGCAGCACACTATATGACGAGTCTTCATTATGCATATGTACTTCAGTATTCTTTTGTTCGATGGAGTCGTTGTTTGTCATTGAGAGCGATCCCGCCGTTATTATAACGATCTGCTTTAATGACCGATTACGCAACGTATTCAGTTTCATCTAATGCTTCAATGCAGTTTATTCAATTGTACTTCTACCTAGATACCTATGTATATTTTTGCTATTGCGTTGTAGCATAATTCTAATGACGTATTTTGATTAATTGTCTGTCTATCAGGCTCATCTAATGTTGTTGATACAATTAAATCTTTATTGAGAGATAATTTTTGTCCTTGATTCTATTAATAATAAACGATGTTTGTATTTACGTAACAGTTGAGGAAAACAAAAATAAGTGATCATTCGGGCGACGATATCATTTCTATTTACTCATATTTCGTTAATTAAATTAATATTAATTTAGTACCTAATGGTAATATAACTGCTTACTGGAAACACGTAAATGTTGTTGTTAAACCACTCTTATGGCAATAAGAATAAGCAACGCGGTTGGTTACCTATTGAGCTTTATTAGGCCGCCAGGTTATAGGCGACATTTCGCTGATGAATGTGTGCATTAATGCCGCAACGACATAGCGGTTGTATTGCATTTTGCGGTATTTGACGAGTGTTGAATTTGCAGACGCGCTTATGACGATGCGAGGCGGCGGTAACGTAAACCGGTTGGACACCTTTGTCGCCGCGCAACCACCGGCTTTTGGTGATATCCGCAAAAAGTGCGCAATGGCATCCGAAGTGAGTTTGGTTGGTTCTTAATCGATGCGCAGATACCGCAGTTAACGACCACAGTCGTTTGCTATACTCGATCTCATTATACAAGGCATTGATTTGCTGGAATTGCTATTTGAACCGGTTGGATCCCTGTCTATTCCAAGTATCTATGTGTAATCTAACGCGTTGTGTTCCCACTTTCCGCCGTGGACGCTGGATATGAAACTATTAAAATTAAATCGGTTAAAAGCCTGTGAATTGTGTGGCATTCTATTTATTTTGATCTTGTTAATAAACTGAACCTAAAATAATTTATACTGAATTCTGAAGACGTTATATGATATTGTATTCTTGTATTCTAAGTAATTCTTATAAACAAGTGAAGGACAAATAAATAAATAAGAAGTACGCGTGTAATTAATAGCTAGCGACGCGTCGTATGAAAAATGTTGATCGACTTAGTATTCGCGGTCCTGTCACGTGTTGCACCGCACCGGGCTCGCAGTCTCGGTCACATCGATTATATGCACCATCGCCGCATACTCATATTCAATCGGCCTCTTTATAAATAATTCGCCGACCCTCATAGGGGCCTGTTGTATTAATAATAAACGCGTCCAATCAGGCCGTCCTCATGTGCCAATTAAATATTTATAAGAACATTCTTCATTGTGTTTCTTGTGATCATTATCTAATGTTTATGATCTTGTCTTGTCATCGAAAGATTCACTTTCTCTGTTGCTATTATTTTTTGGGACGTTGTATTTTGCCTCTAGTTGATGATTATTTTGCTCAACTGAAATAATTTACAGCGATAAATTTATAATATAATTTTATTGACGTAAATGAACATAACCACAGGTTCAATCACCTCCGATTCTATTAGAAAATAAATAGTAAAAAATAAGTACTAACACATAAACGGAATATTAATAGCTGTCATTGCACGAAACTTGTTTTCTTGCGATTAGATAAATAAACAAGTATTAAACAAGCATTGCGTATTGAGAACAGTGAGAAGGGTGCATCGGGAATCGGGATAAGCCGGTCCAACGGCCGTCTTACCATGGCATCGTCGTTTAATAAAGCCCCCGCGACAACTGCATGCTTTAGCAGGGCTGTCTTGTAACCGATCTCGATGACCATGAAGTCATTACTCAAAAGAAACTTGGTTTTAGTCAATTCATTTAATATAATGTAAAGCAATATTCACACGTCATATTTAAACATAACATTATAATTCATCCCCTGTTCAATGTTGACAGATTCGAAGGGATGGTAATATTAATATTTAAAGGATATTCTCATGTTATTTATGCCATGTAAACACCTGCAATACGGAGCTATGTGACTGATCCAGCCCTGGCTTCCGATCGGGTAATGCAAAACGAGACTCGGGAATAAATCGTTTACATGGTTGTCGGCGTAAACTGGTCCCGCTGGTCGCAGCGCAACTCGGAGCGATACCACACGGACGTAGGAAATCACACTCGATTACCAATAGTCATCGTAGATGTACTACTTGTGATAAATGTGCACAGCTAATAAACAAAGCAGTTGGAATGCATGAACCATTTTGATTGAACTTTAAAGTACTAAAATCGTGAAAGGAATTTTACGCCCCGTCAGTGAGCTTGGAATGTACTCGGCAATCAAATTAGCGTTAATTCAGAAACAATATCCGATGCCACATCAAAATTTTGCGTACGCACTTTGTTGAAATACATTTGTGTGGTCGGTACGGCATGTATCCGCGGCAGTGGCGGTCTTATCTCGCCATTAGAGTTATTACCGTCTGGTATCTCGCCCATCGCACCGCTTCGATTGTTTCTGAACGCGCCATAGAGCCGGGCGCTACCACCGTAATTGACCACTGTTTACTTCCACGACAAGGTCTTATTTTATACATTATTTTGCGGTTTTTGTTGGCTAAAGATATTCCAAGCTAATAGGGAAGTATTGTTAAAGAGGTTCGCGTTTATCTTTGGTTTTATTGCGGTTTTATTTAGATTTATCTCTGTTGTGTGCTGAGCCTATGTAAGTTAAATTGTAAAACCACATTCTTTAAACAAATTGCAAAATCTATACAAGTTTTCCGTGCAATATTTTTGGTCAAATTCCATGCCAAAGTCTTTTTATATTTTCTTATTTTCTTTATGACGATGAAATTACATTTGAAATCTTTCATGTTATTATGGTTAGGCATCAAGTCTCAGAGGAGCAATGGTACCGATAACATCAGATAATCGTCGCCCACGCAGCATTTACCGATTGCTGTTGTCTCGTTACTTATGATTCTCTGAACAATAAGATGTCCTTATTTAGCTTCTGTCATTTATATCATAATAATTAAACAAATAAGTCCTCCTTAACGTTGATATTCTGTCGTACATCCTGTAAATGTTATTTACGTGATAAGTGTTACAAAAAGTATATTTTAAAAGGGAAGACACTGTAAACATGTTGTCGTGGGACTAGCATCTGTTTTGTTCGTAACCCCACCTTGTCATATCTTTATTGAGATGAGCGTCACTTGTTCGACATCGACTACTTTAAATATTGACTTTAATCGATCCAGTCAACATTTTTTATTTTTGTTTGTGGCCTTGCATCCAAAAGGTCCATATTAAATTATTGAGTTTTGATAAAAACAAATACGATTTGATGTAGGCTTAGGTGCTTAGGACTTAAGCAATTTAACATAGTGTATTAAGTATTAGATGTATTAAGAGGTCTGGCTCTTACTTTTAAATTGCATTTCAAAATGTGACCCTAATAATCCAGATGATCTCGTTACCGACATAGGTCGGTTTAGCGTCCTTGGTAGTCGCGCATAGCATCGTCTACTCAATTAGTGCGGGCGGTGATCGGAACCGGCGTATCCGCGTATGTCGGCCTGTATGCGTGGGAATGCCTTAGCAGGATTGCTCCACACCCTTTTTACACACCACAAACGATGAGCGTGGCAAAGCACCTTTATGGCTCCGTTTGTGAACCAATACGAGCCGTAAACAAAAAGATCTGAGACTAATTTTATATACATACATACTTCAGGTTATCAGATCAACTTTTTTATTCACTTTTGATGCAGACAGTGGTGGTGTATAGTTGTTATTTCAGCTGAAATCGGTTGAAATTACAACTTCCCTTCATAATGTTGATGAAGCTGTAGTTGCTGAATAAAGCTCCTATTTAATCGATCATCTTGTCGAATCTCCTCGTTTTAAATCTGACATAAAAGTATAAGGATGCTTTTCCGCTAGAGATGTGCTATGTGGCTATGCTACCAAAATGTAATAGCTAAGCTATGTAGCTATGCTACCCAAATGCAATAACTAAGCTGTGAAACTATGTGACTGTTTCCACTGCAGCCTGAGTATGCCATGTATTGATAGAAGGGAAGCAGCATAGCGCGCATCAATTTCCATAATATGAAACATAGCTTAGCTGAGTCCGTTTCTACTAAGTGCTAAGCTATATGTATCTATGAATATCATTGGTGGAAGTCAAACGCATCCACAGCAGCGTAGCATAGCACATCTGTGGTGGAAAAGCACCCTAAATCTTGTATTAGTTTAGCCTTCCTAATTCTCGTTTGTGTACACGTGTTTTATTCTCAAGGAATTTGGGATCCTTGCCAAGTATTCACAAGGAATTTGTGCTATTTTCAAACTAAAAAAATTGTATCGCACTTTGATGCAAATTCAAATTCTCAGCTCGAAACATATTTCTGTGAAATGATGTTGTGGTTTTATCGTCCTCCCAATTATTATGATTAATGATTTCAAAACCTTATTAAATCAAATAAAAGTTCTTTTGCCTTATAAATTATATTGCTTTTGTTTTATGTTTTGTGGTAACCCATACACGCGGGTCGTGTGAACAACAACGTTACGACAGACAAAAGCTGATAATGAAATGTTCGTGTAATGTCAAGTTAACCAGAGCCCAGAGCTCAGTGAAAACCGCCGAAGAGTGGCGGCGCGGCGCTAAGTTAGGGCAGGTCGGGTATTCTTACGGCTTCGCGCTGATTGTAGGTGTAACTTTATGATCGCACGCTTCTTGCGCGCTACTATTGTTCTAATGGGCCCTCAGCCCTAGCTCGCGCCTCTCATACTAACACCCGTCTCGTTACTCGACTTAAGGTCACGCGTTCAACTTGATCTTGCCGATTTTCTACGCTTATATGGGAATTGTTTGAACGACTACTTTGCCGGTTATTTTATGCTGCCTACACACTTATTATTATGAAATGGTTTTGTTCGGTGAAAATGGCTGGCTCTAGATAATCTTAGTTTTACAACTCAATCAGTGTCAGGTAGCGTGGTCTCTTAGAGCAGTTTGATTAAAATACATAATTATTATGGGTGCAGGCATTAGTGTAACATCATTGGTATATAGCGCAGCGGTTTTTAAAATCATCTTACTTTGTCAAGGCAAACTTCAAAATAAAAAGCGCATCAATGATCAAAAACTTTTGTGTAGGTAAGAATAATGTATTCAGAGTAAATAGTGTCGACGACCTTAATCGTGATGCAGCTATCGCAGTCAATTAATCTTGCACTTCTGTGACTTTTGACGTGCCGTCCTGATTCCGTGTTGTAGTGACGAGGCACGGCAATATTTTACACATGATTAGAGCGGCGCACACTGGCACTGTATGGGTAAGCAAATTGCGCCGACGCGACGCGCAGTCACGATCTGAACCTCGCGGGAACCCGGGAGAGTTTCTAGAGAATTCCAACGTAAATGCTACACAGATATTAATGGCAGTATCTCCACCGATACACACTGGCTCGACTGTTTTAACGACTCAACGTTTCCATGACTTGATTCCCTTTTATGAACTTTCTAATCAAGAATGAAATAAAAGTTGTCTTCGACTTCACATTAACTATTTTAAATTCATATTTATTATCCATTAATTAAATTCTCACTGCTTATAATATACATTTTATCCAGTGGGGAATTTTTTTATCAGGATGTCAGTTATTTTCTTAGGTAATAAATGCAGGTCGGTAGTTATTCAAATGAGACGTCGTTCTTAAGCAGATCGTATCGCGTAACGGATAAGGAAGTCGCAGGCTGCTATCATGTCATCGACAAGTATGTTGCCACTGTGCCTTCGGGTTGCAAGTGGACTCCGTGTTCAGGTAAATTAATGAAATTCGTGTTCTTCGAGTTTTAATTAGAGGGACAAAATACTTCGACTCATTATAAAATGTATTACCGACGCCTAATTAAATAATTCAGGACTCAGTTTACTTCCTAATATTTATATTATTCATTCAATTAAAGTTATGTTAAAGCAGTTCAATGTTCATGTATTAGAAACTTGTCCGGCAAATCCGCAGCGCAATAAACTTTAATGTAATTACGATTTCCTCGCAGTGCTTATCAAAGTTCCGTTATTGAGTAGGTTGTCTCGAGTTCAATAGGAATGCAGTGTTTTACATAAATGGGAATTAACATCATCCGAGTCTTCGTTCATAGTCTGATACGCGTCAAATAATAATGAAAGTTTATTAAAACAGCCTTCTCAGCTCTGAATCGCACTCTGAAGCATAACAAACACGCCTTCGGCTAACGCACGAATGTTATTAAATGTTGGGGGTATTATTACACGAGGTTTTCCGTTCGTTTCGCACCCTAAATGTGTACGCGTTAATTAAGTGCAGCCGGGATCCGTGGCGGTAGATTGTGATTGCAGGTATGGTAATAGTGCGCCTAATTCCAAGTCACGGACGGATCGGCGCCGGCGCGGCTCGCACCGCTTACTATGTGATGTGCGTCGGCCTGGAACAGGCCAACCCTCGGATCATCGTACAAAAAAATAAAACAAAGCCACAGAAACCCACGTGGGTCGGAACAATAAAATGTTCTGTTTATTGTGCTTTATCAATACGCCATTAATAAAATCGCGGTAACGATACCGTAGAATCTTATTTGGACATGGTATGTTTTGTACAACTAGCCGGCGGCGGTGCTTTTTTACGACTATTACTGTATTTAGGCGCCAGCGGCGCTGCTGCGTTAAATGTTTAAGATCTTTAGAACAATACATAATACCGAAGCTAAATAAAAAAACGCGCGTATCGAGAAAGTGATCAGGAAATATTATGACATTTAGAACAGATAAAGAAATACAAACAAATGCATATACTTATCGTATGACAATTCGTTGAATCTCAACTAAAATAATGTCAGTTTCAAATTATTAGGTAGTAATGAACTTTTTTGCTTGTGTTTTTTAATCTTCCCCTTTCACACACGTTTTATGCTTTCTCTGTAATGGACATCTTTAAATAAGTGATGTTTAGCTAGCGTAACAAGAAGATGTTATGAAATTGAAAACCAATAGAATGTTCTAACTTGATCACCAGGTTACATTATTTTCATAAGAAATACCTTTTCTACCCCAATCTTGTTTCATTACTTTCTTCTGGCCAGTCTCGTCTTCTAAACAGGATAAAGTATTAGGTATATGCACTACGGAATTCCCGTCAGCTAGTTTGTTTTCATGGCATCGATAAGGTTCCTGCTTCAAAGAGCTATTTTTGTTAACTCACAGGATAAACCTGACAATAACACGCGCGAGTCTGTTTAGTGTTTATGAATGAGTATTCAGATTTCAATTTTCCTGTTTCGTTATCTACCTTTTGGTCGTTTATATGCATTAATTTTAAAATGTATCCGATAAACCCACAAACATCATCATGTTTTTATTTCGGCGCGGTTCGGCCGGCAAGCACTTGTGTGCACAACATGACAAAGCGAATGAGTGACATCACGTCTCACGAATGTCTGACTAAAATGTACATTGTTTTATTAACGATTATAAAACATAAAGATGGACAATACAACTCCACAGGAGATTTACTTAACGGAGATCCTTCGCATGTAATAGAATCCATAATAAACTTTGATTGTTTCAATTACTTAATTCACTAACAAGCCTTGAGCTCACAACACAACCCACGCTGGATGGACATTTTTCTGGACTTGTTTAACGTTGACATGACCAAATACATCACAATATAAAAGGGGTATTACGTGTACTTAAATATGTATTGTACTGCCAATGATAAACTTAGTCATGAGATAAGAATCCTAATTGATTTGGATTGTATTGGCTGCAGTCACCACCTTTGGCTCGGGCGTTCCCGGTCGGGAACGTGATTTATTTGTTAGCTTCTAACCGCACCCGTTTGCCAACCTACATTAAATTAATCTCTTTAATCCGGTCGCTAGGTCAACGAGATTTCAGATGTTTAACATATGTTTCTATCCGTACACTACCGCAAGTCATAACTGTTGCATTAGTTGATTAACTGTGCATTTTGTGGATGTTGCAATTGCAACTGAAGCTAAAGTCCTAAGTTATTATTTATTTATCTCTATTATGCCCCTACACTGGAACGTTCACTTCAAAATCTTTACTTAAATCTTTAATGTATGCTATTGGGTTTATATCCACATTAGATTTAAGTGTACAATAAAATTTGTCTCTTTTATTTACACTACTGTATCTACCTGCCTCCATGATTGTAAGGCGTCTACTTCGTAATAAATTAATGTTGTGGTTTGTTCACTTGGCACACCATGTACCACGCTCTTGTGTACAAGCCCGATACTTACCTACTTAATCGAGTGATCTCTGAAAAATAATGATGTCATTATTCGTTGCGTCCCGTCTGAGTTCCAGTGAGTCGTGTAAATGACCTTCACGCTAAACGGCACATGTGCTCGGTAATATAATAATACTTTTTTCTACTCGATATAATGTTGAGAACGTCTAATTATATCAACACGATAAGTATCGTTTTATTAAAATTAGAAGCCGTTTTGACATTGACATCTATTATGTGCTCGTACATGGTGTATGTTTCAATCTTGTATTAAACTAGCATGTAATGTAATGACAACATCTAAAGATAATGGATTACGTAATTTGATTAACGATTTGACGGATAATAGGCCGGCCTAACTGATTTATTAATTTTTAATTGCTATATGCGGCGTTTTAAATTGGAGAAATCGTAGTCTAGTGTTAGCATTTTTTTTTATAATTTCAAACAAGTTTTCTTCTTCCATTATGTAGGTTATATGATGTAGATGACGATGATTCTTCTTCGATCGACGAAACAGATAGATTTTTAGTTGAAAAACGAAATTTTATGATCCAATATATTTGTTTCTAGAAAGAAACTAGATAGTTTATGTATAGTAGTATACGAGTCAGATGTTTAATGTAGCAGCTATCTGCTACATCGTCGTTAATTTAGACAGACAGCTAGGAAGTTCAGATGGAGCTAACGCCGTAATAAAACTGTTGCGCTCCGGGTATCCGGGTTTAAATAACACGAAATTCGCGCTTAATGTAAGCGGCAGATGGACACCTAAATAAATTATATCGCTACTGTATAGCTGTAGACGTTGTATGCCGCGTTAACTGATGAAAGGCATGAATGTGTCGGTCATTTCAATGTGCTCAGTGACTTAAGTAAATCAATTTGATAAAAGTAACTTCATAATTTCAACTGTATTCTACTTTTGGGGTGAATAAGAGCCACCGTTTACTGGCCCCAAAGAAGGTTGTTGGGTCGAATCAATTATTTTCTTTACTCATCATTCTTGAAGATATCCGGTACACATTTAAGTGGTCGTAATTGTAGTGGTATTTATTTTTATACATATCGCGTGGGTTCCTTGTTGAATTATATGGCGTATGTAAGTGCACTGCAAATTACTCTTATTTACTTACGCTGGTTCACCAGGACGTATCCATTAAAAGTAACGTCACGATATTTGTCTTCTTTATGAATTGTACTTGTTTGGCGTTTATAATAAAGGGTATTATGTGATTTTATATACATTTTAGAGCTCACAGCGAATGTGTGACTGTGTGAAGAATAAAACCAATTAAAAGAAGGATCGTAAATTAACATTAATACACAATTGTTATTGAATATTTAGTAAAATACGTTCTGTTAATTATAAAAATTAATTAACGCCTTTAGTCTAAGACAGAGTGCCTCACTAACCCAATAACTGAGTTAACTCCCACTTGCACCGGATGACGAGCAGCTGATGCATAACTATATTTTTTGTCCCACTGCCCAGTACTCGGTACCTACTCACTATAAAACTTAATTTTAATTTACTCACAACTTACAATACTTCTGATATTTAATTAAAACTTCACACATGTTCATGTCCTTAATAAATTTATCCATAAAGATAACGTAATATTTTAATTATAAATTACTTATGTTCCAATATAGTTTTTCGGTATACGTACTTAATATAAATAACATAAATAAGAAACATTTTAATCAGCCCGTGGACACACAAACCCGAACGATTTGTTGGGTTGTAGGTACTTTTGTCCTTATGTTATATTCGTCGTTTTATTTTTTGGGTCTCCGAGCAATGCGCTTTGTTGATGTGTATTTGCATATACCCTTGACTCGACGACTGCCTTGTCAAATGTAACTGCATTGTTCACTGGATGATATGTTCATAACATATCATTGCCAAGCTCCGACAAAATCCAAGAAAAGTATCAACTCATTATTATTACGAGCAGTGTAATATTTAGCATCTGCCATTGCCATGAACTAGCCATATGCCACAAAAAATAGTAGCAGACAATGAGGTTCGCACATTCGAAAATATCGAGGTGAGTGAACCCGTGAACAGAACATAGTCAATCGTTTTTGTTGATTTACAAAAACTACTTTAAATAAATTGCCCTGAGCAATGAGATAAATCTCCACAACCGCTCGCTTGTTTGGACTGTGCTCGATATCATTTCAACTCAAATAGGTGGCTAATGGCATCGAAGTAGTAGCCGCTAATTACAGTGATTTTACAGCAGTCGTAACATGGACGGCGGAATTATGCTACGTCATATATTATTACGTGGACGTACTAAGAGTGTTTAAAATCTAAAAAAGACAATTTGTTTTCAACTCATTATTAGTAGAAATTGATAGTACAGAAAAGGCTTTTTGTTTTGACATTAGAGCATTTCTTCCATGATATTTATTCCCTACCTGTCTATAGTGTCTATGTTCCTTGTCATCATTAAAGTCCTGTGACCAGCATAAAAAATATTTCAACACGTCAACCAAGTTGCTAACGACGTTAAAGATTAACATGATCTATCTATAGTCTAACGAATATTCAAGTATTTCGCTCGATAGATTTCCATCAGAGGCGAATGGAAATATTTTAATTTATAGAGATAACCGTCGATACGTATCATGAATATAAATGAGTCAAGACAAAAACAAGATGTGTCTGAAGAGAAATAATAAGAGGCGTTCGACAACCACGATCGTCTAGCCGCCATCGTCCTTGAGTGCAGAAATCCTTGATGAGTACAATCAACCGCCACCGGATAGTCGTCTCCGTTCAGGGCTGCCAATTAATATTTTAACTACATGTAAGGCGAGTTACGGAGTCTATTTCAATTCAACTTGTTTGATGTCAAGTCGTTGCGTAAACTTGTTTATCTATTAGTCATTTTGCCTTAGGTTTTTGTGGTGTATTTGCAGTAGTGTGGGAGAGACTGCAAGAAATCCTTAGCATTGTAGTGCAACCCTAGATTGTCGATAAAGCGTAGGTGCAAGTGTGACGACAAAAACTAAAACTGAAAATAAATTGGCGCGAAACGCCTATTAGCGCTGTGCTTGGGTGCTATACATGCTGGAATACCGCATTGCCATGCCGCAAGTCGCATTTGTAAATAGCCGATTGCGATTATCTACGGAGCTCTTCGTAGTTTAGTCTTGCAATTCTTAGCCATGTTTATTAATTAGATAATTATGTGTAATTTAGTGATCAAACTTATGATTAAAATTAATAACCGATCTAGACTTTTTGATTTAAATTCAAAAGAAGCAAATGTCAGGAATTAATTACAAATCAAAGATTTGATTTGAAACAAAAAAAAAAAGATATTCTGTCGAGATCAATAATTGCTTATCAATTTCGGGCGTATAATTGAAATTATTTAATCTCCTTTTTAAAAATACAATTTGGTTATTTGTGCGTAAATTAATACAATATTTATGTTACAAATGTGTAAACAAACAATTCTGGAAAAAAGTAACTTATAACTCAACGCAATGTTCCACCGAACATAATTTATTCCAACGTTATCTACTCGATTGCAGAGATTTCCGGTAGTGGGTATTTATCTCTCCATACATTCAGCCATCTAGGTATGTAATATGTTTTAATCGAAACGAGTACGTAAACATGTCACGTGTTAAATCCAACCGCAGCTTAAATTGAATTTAACTCGAGCCACGACCTGTCAACTTATCGAATATAAATTCTCTTAATAATCGTTACCAATTACGTGAGCGTTCGGCCTCGTACCGCACTATCAATCTTTGCAGAAATGCTGTAACGAGCGATTACTACGAAGGATTAAGATCTTTTTGTGGTGGCATGTAAGGGAGAAAATGAATTGTCGAATAGGACTTTGATTGGTCTTTTTGGCCTGTAGCGACGTCGTCATGAGGCGCGCCAGCCGGTCCGCCGCGCCGGCACCGCGAGTAATGTTGGACGTTATGAAACCATCGCTAACAAACTGCAAATAAGAATGGCCCTAGACAAGCTCGCCGGTCTTTGTCGCCAATTGCACAAATATGTACTAATAATATAATGAAATGGAATTTAAATCAGCCATACAATCGCGCAATAAACAGAAGTTTGTCAACAGGCTAACTACCCACTTAATACTTTAGCTGTTGTATTGCATTTATACGTCTTGTTAACACTCGAGTTCGTTGCTAATCTGTCTAATAATATGAGAATAGATGACTCATAAGAGGAAAACCAACTTGTTTTTTTTTGAACTCGTTCAAATAATTAGTATTGTGTACCTACCTAATAAAATTGTAAGACTATATTTGGACAAATATGGTGGTCGACAAAAAACGGTGAGGCATAAACTCCGATTTGGACGTGATTAATCATCACATTTTTAAGAATGAATGTAGTGTTTGTCACGTGAAATAAATAGGCTCAAACATAAAAATTTACAAAGTTACGTAAAATTTAGACTAAAACATAGTTTTTAAAAGGCCACGTCTTTGTCCAAGTAATATTCAGCGATTGGCACTTGATTCAAAACACCTCTCAATAACAATAACAGTACTTTTTATAATACACAAAAAACTATAAAATTGACATTGACAAATTCGACGATCATTTTGCAAATAAAACTAATTTCGCCAATGACATCATTGTCTGTTGTAACTTTGAATATTTTGGGTAGATACATACACATAGGTACGAAATAGTTGTATTATTTATTCTACAATAGATAATTTTAATTGAGCATTTAATTATTTATCACTTTCGAGGTAGAAAGGAAGAGTATATTCTGTATCGATTACTGTTACATAATATTATCGTTTATTCAATAGATAATGAGAACGTTTATTGATTTCGTGGAGCTGAGTCTCGCCACACGCATAGTTGCGACTATCTGCTACAGAGTCGGAGGCGCGACGCTCGACAGTCTGTCACAGTCAAGTTCACGGCCTCCCCGGCCAACGTTCCACAACATTTCCTCGTTCTGTCTCGTTACTCTTTATTTATCATCTCGATATATTGAATCGAAAGCATTGCAATTGATAGCCTTGTCTCACAGCTTACTTACGAGAGCCAATTACTTTATTGTTCTTTTATTGTTTTCAGATCTCCTTCAATTACAGTAGATAATACGTAAAGACCGCTTTATAGTTCCTTGTTACGATTGTAACACGTTCCATCACGGAACGCTTGACAACGAGGTCCTTTTTTTATGTACTGTCCATTATAAAATACAGTCGATTTAATTTGAGGTATGTTTCGATGTGTTCAGCCATTCTGAAGCGTTCCACGTGTATTGTTCTCAACATTAGGCGCGGGGTCGACGACCATATCTAGCAAATGTTTGCCGATCTTATGGCAAAAATGGATTTAACATAAACTTACGTATTGTATCTTACAACATTTTATGAATAAATTAAATCATAATTACCTACCTCATGTTTCGAGCAGTGGTATTTTGAAGGCTGTTTGTCTTTTCAGTTTTTAATATTTTCTTGTTGTTTACTTTGTGACTCAAAAATTTATCGAATGGAAACAGTGGTTTGATTTTTCATGATTTGACCAAAATTTACTCTGTAGATGGAAAGCTTGTACAAATTGCCGTTTTAATAAAATGCCGTTACGCATTTTGAACTCATCTACTCATAGAATTGAACCTTCTATAAAAAGTTGTTTACTAGTTAACGTTTTAGGTACTTACACCACTAGTTTTTATCAACGGTTTATGACCACTATAGTTGGACATGCCTGTTTATGATGGCAATTAAATCTGATGTCATTCAAAATGTTCAATCTTTAATCAATTATTATAGTAAATATACAAAACATGATCAAGTCGGTTCCACATTTTCCGATTGTTTGGCGCTGGCTGTCAGATATAAATCTCCGTAGATCACGAGGTCGTTAATGTGATATTCGTGTCGGCGCCGTCTCAGATAGGTACTGTTATCCCATTGTCGATTCAAATGTTCCGCGCTTTCATATTTGTCTATGTACAGCTATTGTAAGATTTAGTTCCGTGCAAGTCAACAGATCGATATCTCTCCAATACATGTACTTATAGGTAGCATTACGAAGCTTATAAACGCATTTGAATAGTTCTGCTTTTCTAATCTCAGAGATGTATCCGCGATAATGCATTATAATCTCAATCAATTATTATAATCTTATGTTTTATACTGAAACAATTACTGGTTAGTGTCCGCAATCATTAGATGTGACTCACAATAGGAGCTGTTCCGTGTTAACGGCAGTTTTTTTCAATAGGCACACGACATGAACAGTTGCAAATTAAGGTATTTTTGTATTAAATCGGTATATGTACTTGGGGTTAATTCTTACCTGAGCTGTCTACACGAGCTGCCTGCTTGTGGGACTTAGGGTCGGTACTCGGTTGTTTCCGTTGTATTTGATATGCTAGCCGTGATAAGGCCGGCGACCACGCGACACTTGCTCAACCCCTTCCAGTGTCGAGGGTTGGTCGCCCTTCCGCCTTATTGATTAGCACCCTCGGAGAATTAACTTAATGGTGAAAACAACACACACGTCGCCACATCGTTTACTCATACGTACATGTTACCAGCTATGATAAATAAATACATTTAGGTTTTTAATTTATATGAAAGTCGCCATTTTTAACGACATAATATTTGTTTCGGACAATTGAGCAACTTTGTACAGATGCCACTAAAGTGCAAAAACAATAAAAAAACTTTGTTTTGTTTCAAAACAAAAATGAGTTTTCTATTTTAATTACAAAAACAATGCCCTTTTATTTACCTGGAAGTTTGCACTTTTGGTTCTTCGTCTAACTGTTTTATTTTAAGAGCCACAAGGGCCTCTCGAACTTACAGGACTCTTACAAGTTTACATCGGGAATAAAATTATACATTTCTTAGATCAAATTATGAAATGTTTGCCGGTTCATTAGACTCTAACGGATCCGAGTGCTTATTGAATTTCTGCGAACCAAGTAAATGGTAGTTGATAGAGATAGGGCCATTCCCTATTATTAGCTTATAGTAAACCGTGCGAGCGCGAACCAGTTACACCGATCGAGCCGTGTTACTTAAGTTAAATAATACGAGTGTGTTGTAAATCCCTTGCTTTCATTGTACTATCGAGAATCGTGAGGTGTACATTCATTCTTGAAAAGGCAATCTGGGAATAGAAGGACAAATACATGCACGGTCCACATAATCGTTGCTGCATGCTATGGCTCAACTCCAAACTAATTAAGTGCATTATAGCCGCAGTCACGTTTATATTTCAGAACTTGTCAAATTAAAGTTGACTTTACAAATGTATGTGTTTATAAGGCTCGATTGGTGATCGTTAAATTTTATGCAGCTGTGTATGAGATCTGAATGGGTACTTACGAGTGCTAAGGTGTGTATTGCGGTCAGCGAGGAACTTACTTGCTATGTTGCGTCACCCCGCTGTCGGTACTGGTTGCGCCAAATCAATCTTGGGCGCTAATCGCACCTCTCGCCGTCCCGTTGAAATACTTTGCAATACCAACTTACTACAACTACGTTTGATCTAACCAAACCAACTACTAACCGCATAATAGGTACATAATTAAAATATTTCATGTAATTTCAAATTGAATATTGATTTGATTTATGCGCAAAGAATTGAAATGCTAAAGTATGGGTGCTATTTAGAATAATGAAATATTTTCCTTCATTTGCATGAAGTTGGTTGTTGTTATTGTTTTAGTTCGCTTCGGGTGCGACGGAGAGTGTGGCGTGTGGAACTAGTTCGTCCTCGTCCAGTTCCTCGTCATCTTCGTCCTCATCATCTTCATCGTCATCGTCGTCGGACTCGGACACGGCGGACGCTGCTGGCGGCTCCGCGCATGCTTCACCTGATGATTCCAACGCCGTGCTGGCCGCGGACTGTCCGCTACAAGTAAGTGCATTAACTTTTTAGGAAGTTTCTTGTTAGATTTATGACTCTGTATCTGTAAAAACCGAGGTTACTGCAACATGATTCTTTTCATTTCGAATGAAGTTCAAAATATGATGAAAAATGTGAGGTACTTGTCCATCACACATGATTCGTGCTCGTCGTATCCTAGAAAACATTACATAGATAGGTAGAGGTGGCAGTCTGTGTTTACTGTGTCTATTTGGGGCAGTATACTGAAATATATTTTGCAGATCATCGACGATGCAGACCTTGCGGAACTATTTCCAGAACAAACATCGAGCGCGCCGGCGCAACAGCCCAATTTCTCGACCTTTGCTGTCCACAACGCCGCGCCGGATAACGACGACAAGTCGATTGCTGATAATGGTGAGAATTCTGTGCACTATTAAACAACTAGAGTATAGTTACATTAAATTATAAATTTTACCGTGATGTATTCATTTCAGGTGATGGATCCAGTAGTGAGATGGAACTTACACCACAATTGGTGACAGCGGCAATACAAAGGGCAACGGCTGACTCGTCCGGCTCGGAAAATGAGTGTTCTAACTCTGACACCGGCCATCAGAACACGACGCATTATGCGTCCAGTCTGTTACAACAGTTCGTTGCCCAGACTCAGCTACTGAGCAGCACGGCGCCGCTAACATCAATCAACTCTGCGGCGACAACTTCGTTATCATGTGGATTAAATCCTACTACGATAGACGGGGTTGGCACCATCAGTGATTGTGTTCTCGGACAGATAAACACTTTACCCGAGATGGCACCCATAGCGCCAAACTTTTTATCATCAAGCCAGCATTTGAGTCCGCAACAAACAGAAGAACTTTCCCAAAATTATAAAGATCTTGAAGAAATTACTTCTGTGACGGACTCTGTGGACATATCAATTACTAATCCACCGAGCCTGGAAGATTGTGTTGATAATAATGACTTCATGACATTAGACATTGCACAAGGAGGCTCTGAGCTGGGAAGTGCCAGTGACTTGATGAAAAGCTCGCCCATCACCGTGGTCGGCACAGATTTAAATAATTTAAGTCATATTGATTCTCAAAAGTTAGATACAATCAGTACGAATTCAGTTGAATCTCAAGAAGATGTTAAGAATGTTATAGTAGAATCTAGAAGAAAAAGAGGCAGGCCTCGAAAAGTACGGAAAGGTGATGAATTTGACAGCAAGGGTATAGAATCTCATAAAGAAGCCAAGTCTGTAGTAAATGTAATAAACTTCCACAATAATAACGACCCACCGAACGTGTCGCCGGATTCGGGAATTCTGTCCAATCACAATTCACCGACACATTCTCCATTACGACGGCACGATGTCGACGAGGGCCACAGTAGAATAGGTAGAAAGTCTATTCAAAAAGAAAACACCACGAGAAGGGCAATGCGATCCAAGTCCAAAACTAGAAGCCGAGCGCAAAATAGGTCTGATTCAAGCGATTGTGATTATCAAAAGAAGAGGATTGAGAACGAAATCAAACAAATAAAAACTGAAGCACCATCACCAGTCCCTTTAAAACAAGAGCAAAATAAATTTGAAAAGTCTAAGAAAAATGACCACAAACTAGATATAGCTGCTTTAGATAGAATGTTATACGCCACAGACAGAGTGTTGTATCCTCCCAGGAAAAAAGTAGGACGAAAACCACAAAGTAAAGCTAAGTCTACGAAAAATGCTCCTAAAACCTTAAAGGACAAGAATCAGTATGACTCTGGTGACAGTGATGAAGACTCAGTAGTACCTACCAACAGGTCAGTGTTGTCTGGAGTGTACGCCAAACGTAAAGAACTAAATAGTAAACTAGCGAGCTTACCTAAAAAGAACAATAAAACTTTTGGCAACACTTGGAGAGATAATCAAAGTGAAAATGAAGCAGCTGCAGACGATCCACTGGACCCGACGTGGAAGCAAATCGACCTGAATCCTAAATATAAAGACATATTATCGGGATATAAAAGTGATCACGAATTCAAGCCGTATAAAAGTTGTAGTCGTCTCATAGAGTCGGGCTACAAGAGTGATTACGGGTGTCGATCTGGATATAAAAGCGATTACTACCGTTCGGGCTATAAAAGTGACCATAAGTCGGGTTACAAAAGCGATAAATCGGGATATAAAACGGACAACAGTGTTAGAAGTATGCGAAGGCGAATGAGAAAATTGAAAAAGACCAGATCAGTGAGAGACAGGTCCTACTATAAAAACCAAAAACACTTTGTATCAGATCAAGAAATATTAGTGTTGACAAATAAAACTTTTAGCAGCTTAACTTTAGGTCACAGTTCCAGTGATTCTGAGTGTGATAATTATTTGAGGAAACCCAGTGCTAGTCCAAAATATGTAAGTGTTTGCACAAAATACCCTTTACCATCGAAATACAACTTCGGATTCTCAAAAATGAATCAAAAGCACGTACTAAGACTGAATTCATCAGACCCGTTTGCCCCAGGACCTGTCTTTAGTGGTTTACAACGACCTGTGACAACTTGTAATATATTCAAAGTGAGTAACAACAACAATAATAATACTTTACTCAAATCGCCAAATAAAACTGCGTACATCGGCAATTCTTTGCCGGCACTAAAACCCGCATTTACTCACAAATTTGGTTCGTCACCGATTTGTGTAACAGCTAAAGTTACAGGATCCAAAAAGGAAACCGATAGCAGTTTTAAATACTTTCCGAGAACACTGTCACCAAAAAATCGGAAGCAATTAAAAAATGGCAGTGTTGTGTTTTCAAGTGGGTCAAAGAAAGAAACTCCGCCTAAACAGCTACCTAGTATTTTTGAAAAGGCGAAAAACAGTTATGTACCTAATAAGTCCTTGTCAAGAAATGTCTTCCTGAATTTTAAGAAACCACACATCAAACCGTCTTTCCATATCAAAAAACACAGAAGAACAGTTGTTTTAGCACCACCTAAAATAAATTTAAAACCAACGGAACGACTTTCCAGAGTAACTGTTAAAACAGAAAACAAGCACCATAGACACAGAAGTAAACGGCGACATAGGTCTCGGTCCGTCTCTAAATGTAGAGAAAGTTACACAAAGTCTATAGAACTTGTGGATCAAAAGTTTAGTCAGGATATGGACAATTTAATATCTAATTTTATAAAATTGTGTCAAATTGCACCAAAATTAATCACAAACGTGACGCAAAATCCAGTCAAAACAACTGAAAAAGCTTCTACCGACGCAGCGCCTACAAAAGTGGTTAAAAGAGGATCGAAGAAACGTAAAACATCAGATAATCAAGAAATAGCCACGCCAACATCAAAACGAAGGCACAAGAAACAACTGGCAGAATCTCAGAACAAGGGTGGCAAGGATACCAATGAACATAAACTTCCACTTAAAAAGCGACATTATCATATCAATTCCTCTACTGGTAATTCATTAAGCATTAGTTTAGTTACAACAGAATTCGATGAAAATTCTAAGAATGGTACTAGCCCTGAAAAGTTTTTGTGTACTGAAACTGACTGTACCGGAGATGTTCAAAGCAATTCGTCTGAAGACTCACCTAAAAGCAAAACTCCTCCAGAAAAAGGCAAGAAGGCCAGTGATAGTTCTAAAACTGCACAGACCACAAATACTCAAGACAATAAAAGTCAGAGTAGTGAACCTTCTCTTAAAGGTGCAAAGGCAGCTGAAAATGTTTCAGAAAAAGTGGAAGAAAATAATGTTACTCCAACAAAAAATAACTCTTCGAATTCCGTACATGCAACTGACGAGGAACTTGCCATAAAAAAACCAACAGCAGAACAGTCAGAACTTTCGAAGAAGATTTATGAGACATCAGAGAAATTGAAGGCAGTACATAAAATGGTTCATGATTTAGAGAAGTCTCTACCCAAGACCAAAGATCCCGAAGTTAAACCAGAATCCAGTAATAAAGAAACCAACAAAGTTTCGTCACCAAGATCTGAAAATAAATCTTCGCCGACACGCCATTCTGCGCCCATCGTAACACCTAAGAAGCGGCATAGACTAGAAGCAGAAAAGGTTATATCACACTCTAGCCTCGATCAAGTTGTGCAGTCGTTATCTAAAAAGTTATCTGACGACAAGTCGAGTCCATCAGATACTAAAGACACCAAGGATGTCAATCAGAGTAACTCGAGTGATGATGCTAAAGAGTTGGACAAGTCAGATGCTGTAACGCCTAATAGTAGTACGTCGTCAACGAACAGTACGACTATTGACCCCCTGAAGAGCATGTCTGCTCGCTCATTGTACAAAAGTTCAATTCCGCCAGCCCAAAAATCTGAAATTATGACCCGCAAGAAAAACAGACTAGAAGGGCTGACTAGTAATTTAGTTTCTAAAATAAACCCAAGTGCAGCTACTAAAGTATTAGATACTTTATTAAATAATAATATACGGAAATCAATAGAATCTCGTATTTTAGAAAAAGAGAAAAATAGTTCAGACCCTTCTGTCAAAGTAATAGAAGAAAAACTTAAAAATAAAGAAGTATCACAAATTAGCACAAGAGCTACAGTTATAAAATCCCCAGTTTCAAAAGGTAAAGTCCTAGAGACAAAGAAGTCTAAAGCATCAGAACCTCAAGTTGAACAGTCGATTGTCGTCAATATTGATAAACCCACAGGCATATTTGAGCCATCCATAGACTTAGAAGACCAAATACCAAAATCCTCAATTTGTGTAAGTAACGTTTTAGCTGATGCACATAAAGCTAAATCGAAATCAAAGAGTGGTGACGCAAAATCAACTAATTCTTTATTAGCTCCCATCGATACCGAGTCTGAGATACCGCTGGCCTTGATTTCTGAAACACCCGACCCTATAATAAGACCTAAAAGAGGAGAATCTATCGCTGCAGTCATATCGGATAAACTTCAGGAAACCACTGGTGGCCATAACTTACGACAGACTAAACGAAATTTGAATACTGAGAGTGATGATACAAATGACAATAAGAAAAAGAAGAAAACTAATAACATCCTACGTGAGAGTAAACTAGTTTTGCCGGCTAGAGTTTTAGTTCCAAAAGTTCAAGCTGAACGTCTTGCAGTTACAGATTCTGCTAAGAAAGTGGGTCTGAACGCTAAAAAATTGGAAGCAAACGACTCTAGCGATAACAAGACGGTTGATGCGTCAAAAAAGAAAACTAGAAGACGCAAAGCAATCAACAGGACTGGCTTCCCAAGCATTAAAAGAAAGAAGAAGAAAATTGAAAACTGTAATCTTACTTCTGACAGTCATTTTACATCTGATACTGACAATAACTCTGCATTCGAGCGGGTACCTAAAGATGGTGAAGCAATGAGCAGTTTCTTGGAACGTACTACTAGCAAAAAGGCTGAGCTAAAAGTTGTGCTAAATAAGGATGATTGCCCTAAACAAGGCAGACTGACAGTAGTTGCTCTTGAGAAATTGCAAGGGAAAGATGTTCCTACCGATAATAACAACAAGGTAGGCAACACTCCTGAAGTTGCAGTGAATGAGAAGAAAGTAATAAATTCGTCTATTTTGAGGGCACCTGCGCTTCAACTGAAAAGTAAGACAGAGAAAGAAGTGAAGAACCATGTAAACAAATGGGAAGTGCTAAGTGAAACCGACAGCATACCGTCATTGGCTAGCTCTCTCAGTAATGATCCTGAAGACAGTATACCTTTGAGCCTTTTGAATTTGAAACCTGATAAACCTGTCAGTCGTTTAGATAATTTAGAAAGATTAAAGCGTAAAACAAGAGCGATGTCACCTTCTCACGAAATCGAAGAAATATTTTCTAAGAGAAAAGTGGTCGAGAGAAATTGCAAAATCGGTTTAAGACCAAAATCAAGCCTCGCAGTCTTATGTCCAAGTGAAAGAAGACAGACAAGGAGTTCCGATAATGTGGACGAGCCGAAACCTGCCAAGACTAAGAAGACAGACGCCAAGAAATCTGTAGCTGAGGCTGAAAAAGTAACTAAACCTCTTTCTATTGCTAACAGAAGGAAGTCAAGGTCTTGTCAAGTTAACAAGAAACGAGAAGTGCAATCGAGTTCTCGAGAAAGTTCTCTGGACACTGTCGTCAGCCGTAAGTTTGATTCAAAGTCTCGTGAACCCTCATTGGACACGCTTGAAAATGATCCTTTACCACTGAATGAAAAAGAAATCGATTTCGAGAAGAGCATTGATGTTTTATCGAAGAACGTCATTTGTAAGAAACGCGTAGCTTCATCACGCGACGACAGTCCGGCGAGCAGTGTGGACAACAGAGATAAACCTGTTATATCGAAAAGGAATCCGCGACTACGAAAGAAATTTTTGGCCGCCGGATTATTTTCAGATTATTACAAAGAAGAGTAAGTTACTTTTTTATTACTTTAATATATTAAATATTATTCGGAAATGCGCTTACGTTTAATTTTAATTTCAGTCCCAGGCCAGAAGGGAAAGGAAAGAATCTGGTTACCCAAACTGAATTCCCGCCTGGATTGTTGGCACCGCCGCCTTATTGCGAACGTTGGGTCCGTCGCAGACTGCAACATTTCTCATTGCCTTATGATATTTGGTGGCAGCAGCATTATAACCAACCTGTACCGTCGTGGAACTATAAAAAAATCCGCACAAGTAAGTACATAGATAATGAAGCATTAATCTTTTATAAAACAACATGTTATGGTCGTAATTCGCAGAATATTTAGTATCACAGTAGAAACTACTCTCAGATCTTCTAGCTTGAGTGAAAATACTTGTTGTTTCAGACGTTTATTACGACGTGAAACCATCTGCCGAGGAATGTGAGAGCGTTGCATGTAACTGCGCACCATCATCGGGATGCAATGAGGATTGTATCAACAGGCTGGTGTACGCCGAATGCTCACCTCAACTGTGTCCTTGCGGGTAAATACAAAAATCTATACTAATTCCGATCCGGTCCGATTTGAATAATTCTTTTTGTGTCGAATAGTGCATTTATCGAGGAAGGCTATAGGTTATAAAATATCACGCTATGACCAATAGGTGCCAAGCAGAGCGGGTGAAACCGTGCGGAAGTAGCTAGTTAAACATAAATAATAAAAAGTCTTCACAAACTAATGCGTTCCGTACAACTTTCGCGAACGGTATAAAATTATTGTGTGTTACTTGCAGTGATAGGTGTAAGAATCAACGCATACAGCGCCACGAATGGGCATCGGGCTTGGAGAAGTTCATGACTGAAAATAAGGGTTGGGGCGTGCGCACTAAACACAAGATCACTTCCGGAGACTTTATCCTGGAGTACGTCGGAGAAGTTGTCTCCGATAAAGAGTTCAAGGTTAGAATAATTCGATTATATTTCATTATGAAAGCCATCGTTCTTTTTTTCAAAATCTTGTGACAAAACAAATATGTTATTGAATTAACACCTGACTCCAGTAACAGCTATTTAAATAGTTTTTTTTTTACACAGGAACGTATGGCAACACGCTACGCCCGCGACACGCACCATTACTGCCTGCACCTAGACGGTGGACTCGTCATAGACGGCCACCGTATGGGCGGCGACGGCCGGTTCGTCAACCACTCTTGCAGACCTAACTGCGAGATGCAGAAATGGACTTCTAATGGTTAGTTTTCCCATTTCACCAATTTTTGGAATTTAATCTGTGCCTAAACTGCTGACAGTACACAGTGGTATAGAATTTTAAAAATAAATACATCGTCTGGTTAATTCGTTAGTAAATGTATGTGTAATATTTTACTTTCAGGTACTTTTAGAATGGCTCTCTTTGCCCTCCGAGACATCGATCCGGGTGAAGAACTTACATATGATTACAACTTCTCACTGTTTAATCCTGCTGTGGGCCAGGTATGTATTAAAATACTTTTACGAATAGAAATGTTATGTAGTTTTTCATTTTGATTACCGCGCGCATCGGCTCTCTCGCTCCGCGCCCTCAGTGTTCAATTTGCGACAAGTTTAAACGTTGCGCGTGCAATTATTTTACGTGCGCAGTGCGTTTTACTTATTATCTCTAATTATGTCATCTAAAAGAACGAAAAATATGTCATTTGAGCCTAACATTTTATATGCAACGTTGAACCCTGACTTACGCGAATTCGACTTACGTGACAACCGCTCGGGCCCACCTATCGCGTAACTCTGGGGTATTACTGTACAAATGTTATGTAGTGTTAAGTTGTATGTTTTATTAATTTTTGTGATTTTACAGCCTTGTAAATGCGATTCCGAAGATTGTCGAGGAGTGATCGGTGGAAAATCGCAACGAATCACGAAACAACCAGTGAAGACACAATCGCGAACTCCATCAAACGCTTCGAATCAGTCTCAGGGCTCGAACGGTAACCAGCCACGTGTGGGTCGGCCAAGGAAGGCAGTGAAATGTAACAAGAAGTCTGAACAGCAAGCTGTAAGCACGTGCGATATCAAGACCATGACTATACTCAAGTACCAACAACATCTGAACAAGTTGTGGCAGGAGCCGCAGATGAAGCCTCTCACTGCTAAGGAGAAGAACATCGTCAAAGATCGGCATTGCTTCCTTTTGAGGAACTTGGAGAATGTAAGTTCCTGTCCTTGTGAACACTGATGAATTCTGTATCATGGCTTTCTAAATTGCATTTCTTCTCAGAGTAGTCAGATAGGAAATAGGCCTCATCTAGCTATTTGAAATATTGACGTGTAAAAGTGTTATTTTATGACCTATTTACAGAAATAAATATCATTTATCATTTATCACTAAAATGGACAGTTTTAATATTTGATACTTGTTTTACAGGTACGCCGTATCCGTGAAAGGCTGAATCTGGCACTCCCAGCGTCTCCGCCGCCGGTGGCAGCGACAGCGTCGGGCGCGGCGTCCCCCGCGGCGGCAGCGTCCCCGGCGGCGGTGTCCCCGGGCGGCGCCACAGTCTGCACCGTGGACCCGCTGGCGCCGGCCAGCAGCGTGGACGAGGCGGGCGCACTCGCGCGTCTGCGGGCTCTGCGGGACGTCGCCCGCCCGCCCAGACCCAAGGACGATCCATCACTGCCGCGCGTGCAAAGACTCGCTATTGTCTTTAAAGCCATCTGTCGGCTACTTAAAGACCTCAAGGGTAAGTAAATCTTCTAAAGATATGAGATCCCAATGGGTTGCTTTAAAACAACTTATTCGAAGTCAGGATTAAAAATCATAAAGAAAATGTTCAGGAATTGTAACAATTAGAGTCTTTATTTCTTTTCCAATTTTACAGATGAAAAAGATCGTCCGCTGTGCAATCAGCTAGTCCGAGCTAAAGCAGAGCGTGGCAAAGTCCAAGAAGCTGGTCCAGCGGACTTCGCAGTAATTGAGAGCGAGGTGGAGGCGGGACATTATGACACGGTGGCCAAGTTCGATGCCGATGTCAACTCGCTGTTAACAACTGTACTAAGGGAAAATGGTCGCCTTTCCACCATGGGAGGTGCTGCCGCACAGGTTAAAAAGGTAAGAATATTTTACTATTTATATATATTATGCTGTTCTTAAATTATGAATTATTTAATGAATGTAACTTATAAATTGTAATTAATTTCACAGGCATACAACTCCGCGAAGTCTGAATACGCTGATATGCTAACTAAAATACTTGGACCTGATGAGCCTTTACCACCTGGATTCCTGCAAAAAACAAAGACTGGTTAGTTAATGTTCTGAATATGTAAAATGTTTCCATTTTCAAGAGTCTTTAGGGCCACAATAATACTAGCAGATTGTGAGCGACTTTAAATCAGAGCGAGTACACAACGAACACGTTACGAGCGTACTACAATATAATATGATACGTAGTTCCCGTGACATATTCGTTGCGTGTTGGCTCCTCTTTGAGCACGCTCGCAATTCGCGAGTATGATGAGGCCCTTAATAGAAGCGTATTTTACTGTGTGATGTCTGGTAGAACTTTTGTGACGTGACTGGTTTGTGTACAGAGGAGGTGATAATGTGCATCTGCGGTCTGCACGTGGAGGAGGGGCTGATGGTGCAGTGCGGCGCGCGCGGCTGCGGCGTGTGGCAGCACGCGCGCTGCATGCGCGTCGTCGACACCGCCGTGCCGCACTACTGCCACCACTGCCAACACACCAAGGTACTACCATATTCTATACTCAATCATTATTACAAATCAACAAAAACTGGAGGCTCAACCCTTACCTAAGGGTGAGGTGATAGGGTAAGCCCTATCGCCAATTCTCAAATAGTAACGCCTCTACTGTATATATGCTCGTTTACCTGTTTTTGACTCAAATTCAATAGAAATTTTGCCGAAATGCCACCCAAAAATTTTGGATCAAGGTCGGTTATTAATTTTGACCGTCAGGCTGTTATTAATCGGCTCATTAAAATACAATTTTGATTGAACTATAAAAGTTACATAAACGTAAATAAATACAGCGTAAACATACGATATTTTTACAGGTGGATCGTGAAATACCTCTCGACGAGTACACGGACGAAGGCCATCAGTTCTACTTGTCGTTGATGCGCGGCGACCTGCAAGTGCGACAAGGCGACACTGTGTACGTGCTGCGCGACATTCCTATCGACGAGAAGAACCCTGACGTCAGCCAGCGAAACGGCGACAAGTCCGATAAACCGGAGTCGCCTAAAACTAAACGCGTCGATAGAAAGAAGGTTAAGAATATTGCTAAAGGGAAAGATAAGACTGAAGAAACTACTCAGAATAAGGTAAGTTGAAATATTTTTTACTAAAGTTTTATTAAATTAACCCGTTGTCTGTCGGAACGCAGATCTACGCGAGACACAATGTGTTTTCTATTGTGTCTTATATACCGACATACACTTGTATGTCGGTACTAACCACTTGGTTAAACTGGTGAAAAATGGAATTGATATTGATGTGTCTAGTCTGCCTTAATCTCGAGGGAGTGATCATTACAATATATTACATGGTGTTTAGTAATTTGTTCAGAATGAAATATTAATAAATAAAAAATAATCTTTTGTCTTTTTAGGAGGGTGAAGTACGTAAGCACACCTACCAGACTATTGGAGAAATCTCAGTGTCGGAGTTGGACATCTTCCGCGTGGAGAGGCTGTGGAAACACAAGGACACGCAGGAACGATACGTGTACGGCCATCACTATCTCAGGCCGCACGAGACTTTCCACGAGCCTACCAGAAAGTAAGACTCATTTATATATTAAAAAGTTAAAATGTATTATTTGACTCATGCTTTATTATTGTACTGGATTTTCTATTATTTCGTTTTCCATCAGTTCTGACGATTTCAGTTACTTTAGTTCAACATGTACTTAAACGTTTTTTTATTTAAATTTCAGATTCTTCCACAATGAGGTGATGCGAGTGCCACTGTACGAAGCGGTGCCTATAGAACTTGTGATGTCGCAGTGTTGGGTCATGGACCTTAACACATATTGCAAGGTAAGCTATCTAAAGAAGACAACAGACAAAGATACAGAACAAATAGTTTTTGCTATTAGATACATTTGTTGTAGTATGTCTCTATTAATGGCATTTGACATACTACTTCTGACGACAGTCGTTTTCAGTAACATAATTATGCTGTTTGATTTTACTAACAAGTTGTGACTAGCTCTGCAATTATTTTGTGTATGTAAAATAAAATGTAACGTATGTCCCAGGGTCGTCCGGTGGGCGCGGCGGAGGCGCACGTGTACATCTGCGAGCTGCGCGTGGACCGCGGCGCCCGGCTCTTCACCAAGGTGTCGCGGCCCAAGTACCCCATCTGTACCCGGCCCTACGCATTCGACCACTTCCCGCATCGACTCAAGATCACGCGCACATACGCGGTCAGTATACAACACAAACTTATTTATTATTTTCATGTAAAATCCATGTTTCAATGGAAAAACAATTGACACTGTTAACAGTCCTGAATTTAATTCATTCCAATTTTAAATATTTATTGCAGCCTCACGAAGTTTCTCCAGAATACCTAAAAGGAAAAGCGGCTAAAAATGCCGCAACTACAGAGAAAAGTAATAAGAATACGTCCAAGGACGTTAAAAAGAAAATGCCGGCTGTTACTCTTTCGGAGACTACCAAGGTGAGTTGTTACCTAATGTTAATTAGATAAATATTTGTATGTCAGTAGAATTATTAAGTTCCGAAAAAATTAAGATGCGACTAAAGTGTTTGATAAATAGCGGTGTCTTAGTAGTTATGTATTTAAGTTTGTGTCATGTTGTTGTACAGAGTATGTCTGTTGGCGCGGTGTCGCGGCAGGGCCAGAAGGAGCGCGTGAACGGCATCGCGCGGCGGCTGCTGGCGCGGCTGGGCGCGCGCGGCGCGGCGCTGGACGCCAGCTACCTGCTGGCGCCGCGCGCCGTGCTGGCCCCGCGCCGCGCGCGCAAGGCGCTGTCCTGACGCTGCGTCTGCTGCGCGCCCAGCCAGCCCGCCCCCGCCGCCAGTACTGCTACTGCTGGTACTGCTGCTACTAGTACGCGGCCCGCCTGAACCACCCGCTCGGGACTGCATCATAGTTCTATTTTTACATGACGAGGAGTCCGAGTATTGTTGTAGTTATTTATACGTGTCGAGTTAACATAGTGTAGGCTAATCAAATTATTAGTTAACGACCACTGGTGCGAACTGATGTTGAACGTTGAAGAGTTTTAATAGAGGTTAGATACGGAGATGTTGTTTGGGAGGTTGTTAATTTAATATTAGTGATTAATTATTATTATTCTTTTTTAATCATCTTCCGCTAGATTAAGAGTTAGAGGAAGTAGATTATGTTTCAATCGTCTGGTCATTTACACACGTGCTCGCAGCGAAAGGCGGGGCGCACTCTTTTGCCTTACGTCACGCACTAAAATCTCTCTAATTTTTTTATACATTTGGTTAAAATAAGTTGTACATAGAGTTAGCGTAAGGTGGTTGGTTGTTTTATGTTTAATCGAGATGATAATATATTGCTTACTGTACGGGCCGCTTGTTGTCCTCTGCTTGTTTACTGAAGCACGGCGTACCGCGGTACGCTCGTCCCTCACGCTAAGCCTTGAAATTGTGATCATGGAGAACAAAGTTGTTTTTGTTTCTAATTTATTTGTAAATTACTGTTAGTTTTTATTACTCTTTTCTTAGTAACTTAACACTTCAGTGATTTTTTTATATTATTAAGCTATTTAAAGTATTTGCCTTTATTATGGTTTATGCTAATAATTTTATTGTAGCAGCATGTTGAGTCATTGGTCCCAAAATCTAGTACAAATTTTCATCATAATCATTGTTACATAATATCAAGATGATATACACATCGAAATGAATTACTATGTATTCTAATATGTATCGGGAAGTCGTATCCACTGTTACAGTTCTTTGTTATTAAGATTCAAAATAGAATGCACTCTAGGCAATATATAGGCCTTATATTCAATCAGAAACAATATGAATTGTTGGCTTGCACATTCACTTATATTTCAATAATCTTTGCCTTATTGTTAAGAAGCAACCAGTGTACCATTAGTACCACAGATAGAATTATTGTTCCCGTTAAATATCCATGAATTTATCTATAGCAGCAGTTAATTCAGGAAATTCAAATATATGTACTTAACTAGTATATAAATAGTTTACAATAGTCAATAATAGTTTAGAAATAAGACTTAAACTTTGATTGCCTTTTGTATTATTACAAATAGAGTAAAGTGACATGAAATAAATTATTATAGTGTATGTATTCGATAGCTAGCCCTGAGCCACCGTCGCGTCGTTAAATCGAATTTTGGGATCAAAATTATTATTTTCTTTTCTAATTGATATCAAAATTGTTTCTTACGGGTGTAAATAGTTTGATTTATATTTAATGAAATTACAAGTAAATCAATTTGTAATGTTGTATTTTTTATTACAACAAAGGGTATGTATTTTTGTCACATGTAAGTTGTTTGGTCAACATGCTGGTATGTTGATTATTTATTAATGAATTCAAACTATTTACACATGAACCAGGGATATTAAAGTGTTATTATAAATGACTTATTTGATATAACGAGCAGCTTTACTATTTATATGTTTTAAGATGCCATTTGTTGTAACTCATGTTTTAATAATAAATTAAATTGGATCAATATAGCTCTTTTACTTTTCCCCCAGTTCCATTAGTTCCATGGACACCTGTCCTTGCTAATCGTGAAATATTAGATTTATATTCACTGCTAAACTAGGTTTTGTGATTCCCACTTTTATAAGTAATATAAGATAGAAGTGGACATTTTATGGATTATTTGATGTTGAAAAATGCCCCTTGAAATACACTTAAAATTCATAATGTAAAGCTATATTATGACTTGTTAGTAACCTAAACAAATCAAAACAATATTTTAATCAGTGACAGTAAAGTGTTGTACCAAGAGATTGTACGAAGGTTGGTTTCCTGTTAAGAGTTTGCTCATGTAATCTTTTCTAGACGATACCATATAATATGATGATGATGATGATACCATCAAAAGTACCGAGGTCAGGGGTGACGAACTTTTACATATTGACGTGCCAATTACTTTGGGTGTATAAGGAATGTGTATTGAGGTCGTAGGCGTGCCACCAAATAATTTTAACTTGTTATACTACTTATCGATAGTAAGTAATTACTATCGATCAGTAAGTTTGCAGTCATTGCAGTGTACTTAGATACCTACAAAACTATAGATAAAGATACAAAATTCCTAAATGCATTCACGGTTTATAATTGCCATCAATGGCACGCGTGCCAATGGTCTATCAATCCTGGCCGGTGTTATTCCTTACTTATAATTATTTATCTAAGCCAAATATTGTTTTGTCTGAAAACAATTTAAAGTAGGTAGGTAAAAGACAAGAAAGTAAATGAAAAAATTAAAGCTCAACAGATCTTTAGTCTTCTATAGAATGTTCTATAGTTCTGCACGTCTCATTGTGTGAATGATTGCGGAAATTTGGTTCCCCAGATGATTTACGATGCAAATTCTAAACAAACACAAGTTGTAGGCGTAGAATGACAACACGTGTAGTAGACGCGTCAAAACATGGTACGATGCCTGCCCGCCATACTTTCCCACGGAAGATTATGCTTATACCTGCAGTTTAGAACTAGCAGCGTTTGTTAGACTCGGCATGCTGGTAAACAAACAACACAAGTTATGCAGTTGTATCTACAGCAGTTCATTCACCTCATAGGCTACTTTATAGCCTATAGGTAGGTAACCCAATAGTAAAGTTATTCAACTATTCTATTTATCCGCCTATTGCATGAGTTCGATGAATTCAGTGTCATCTGGCATTGAAAGAATGTCTCGCGCGTCGTGATATGAATGACCTGAACCTTTTTTTAAGTTAGGGGGAATAAATACTATCTTTCCCGTCTTGGGTGTGGTGTGAGGGAGTGTCAAACCCTTACTAAGATAGAAAGGCAGGAATAGGAACTGAGTGATCCCGTGAGGCCATGAACTAGGAGCCCGGTACCCTTTAGGTCCGGAAATTATGTCTATACCTACCTAATTAAAGTAGGTACCTTCTACTACAACGTTTTTATGCAGTAACTGAATTTTAGTTTCTAACTATCAAGAGAAAATTTTGGTAAGTGTAAAAAGAAGTCGAGTATTGTTATTTACTTATTTATTTATCATACTTGTTTAGTACCTACTTTAAATATTTAATTAAAAAAAATGTTATTGTTATAGTGTCTTCAAAATACCTAGGTATCTATTTTAATAATATTCCCCGTATGTATCTCTTCGTAAGTTAGCAACAGTTAAACAACAGTCGAAGTTTTTAATTTCAAATGTACTAGGCTTTTATACAATCCAGTGACTAAACCCATTCTACCGACACAATACATTATAATTTATATGCTATCATATCCTACCATTACCAACATATAATTATTAAAATTATTAAGGAAATAATAAAATAACTAATAACGGACTCCATTAAATAATATTAAATAATAATAATGGTTTGTATTTAATTATTCTCATTTTATATATATTTTATTACTTATTACTTCCTTTTACTTTTTGTCTGAGATAAGCCAGCAGACAGATAGATCTGATCAGGTGGTAAGCAATTGCGCCGCTTACGGACATCCGAAACAAGAGGAGTTACATGTGCGTTGCCGGCCTTTTGGGAGTGAGACATTTGAGAATAGGGGATTGGGGAGATTAGGGAGTGGGGTAAACTCTCTCACACGGCGAAACACAACGCTAGCGTTGTTTCACACCGGTTTTCTGTGAGGTCGTGGTATCACTCCAGTCGAGAGCAGGCCTATTCGTGCTGAAGCATGGCTATCTCACACTTATTTGTACTACCTATTTAATTAAAATAACTGGTAACAATGACACTGGTTCCTAAGTCTGGGATACTATAACAAATGGCACAATGACACTATAAGCACTATAACTATGCCAAACTATAACACTAGCTACGGGCACCCAAATGTATGGTTTAACATTGACCTTAAATAACAATTTACGTTTACGATTTGTCCCGGGGCTGCGCGCGCCCGATCGCTGCGTGACTGGGGTCACCCGCAATGAGAAGATTGGGCGCAACGTCCGCCCGCATGAGACATAGATACGCAACCTTACATTATTTACTTGGTGCCTTGCTTCGCGTAGGACAAGGAGATGATCTAATTATATTGAGCAACAAATGTTTTGTATATAAATACCGTGTTATTATGTTGCCTAACTAAGCATTTTGGGAATAGGTCAACATTATATTCGAACTTTCGCCTTTAGGGTAAACTGGACGGTGCTGGATAAAGCCCACGCGGGTCCCATAGCAAATGTAAACCTTGAGTTACATTGCCTATTGAAATTTAGGATGTAGAACGTTTACAAAAAGGCTTTTTGTG
Organism: Spodoptera frugiperda; assembly: GCF_023101765.2. Classification (NCBI taxonomy): domain Eukaryota; kingdom Metazoa; phylum Arthropoda; class Insecta; order Lepidoptera; family Noctuidae; genus Spodoptera; species Spodoptera frugiperda. The sequence continues at coordinate 3,382,071 of NC_064214.1, read as the reverse complement.
AAGTTCTTGACTTCATTTTCACGATACTTCGTAGATTTGTACATCGATTATTTAAGCATTTCTGGACAAATTTGCATGATTAATTTTTGGTTTTCGTTAGGGTAATATACTTTTAAATTAGTACTGATGCCATCTGTCGAGAATCTGATGATGTGGTCTCACTATCCCAGAGAAATCGAGAAACCCTCAAATTCTTAGCACTTATTATGTTTATTTTGGCAATCCAAGACGCGGGGCCCGTAGCATTTGCTGTCTCCTGCTATATTGCTAATACGGCACTGAGTTTTACTAAGTAGCAATAATATATAGAAAACAAATCCTGGGAAACGCGGAGGAGGAGAGCAGTTATTATGAAGATGCAGGAAGTCTTAGAACACATTCTTAAGAGGTTATCAGACAAAAGGAGTTCTGTATTAATCGTGGTATGTGAACAGGCGACGCGATACCATGAAACAATAACGTATGCAGCCTACATTTGGGGATGTTTATCTACAAGGAAATATTTAAGAAATGTGTCGTACGGTCACGGGACTGTGTGAGCGGAAGCGGACGATTTGCTTGAGTCAAGTTGCGCTTTTATTATCATAATAAATTCTCTTTCATAGTCCACAGTGACTTTAATGTGGGAATATATTTAAACAGTCAGAAATGTCGAGTGTTCCGCCCCATACTTTGTTTCAGTCGATACATTGTGTAGTAAGTACAAATTGCAACGATAACTAGTATACACCAACACATCGACACAACTATCGCTACACAATATCCCTGTGTGGGTATTCCGTAGTAATGTGCATAAAAACGTTTGTTCATTACGCACACATTGGTATATACTATAAATTATTGTGTCGGTATATGTAAGAATTTCGTAAAAGATTTTATGAATAAAAACAAGGGTAGAGATAAAAATAATACTTAACAAACATTTAATAAATCGAACAATGAACGATCGAGCTACACAAATTATACCCATACAAATATATCTAAAGGAATCTTCTCGTCGTATATTTATGTTATTGAATCCATTACAATATTTCGAAACACTTATTAATTGCACGTTTGGCGTAATGGTTAACGCTTTGAATCTTCAGGCAAAGTGTCGCAGGATCGAACCCAGCAACAACGATTTCTTTTTGTAGAATTTATCAAATATTTTTAAACAACATCTAATTCTAAATTTCTAATCATTCGATACTTGAGTATTAAATTTGTAATGTTTGTGGCGACCACGGAACTCTCGGGTCATTTTATTTAGCCCGTTTATAAAGTAACTACCGTCAATTCTTTAAATATTTTCCAAATCACCCAACTTACAAAATAAAATTATATTCTTAGTTGTCAATTTATGAGCATTTCATTTTCATAGTTTATTGCTACATAATTCGTGTGTAAAGCTCAACATGTCTCAACACTTCACAAATTTGAAAAAGGCAGAAGTAATTATTTTGCACGAACAAAAGATAGATCTTTTGTTTTAGATAGATCTTTTCTTTAGTTAAATAGAAAGGCGCTTAACGATATCGGTGAGTAAATAAGATAATTATTATGTTGATATTCTGGGTAATTGATTGAATTAATTATTTTCACTTATTTATTTAAAGTTCTCTATATTTTTAAATAAAAAAAATTATTAATATTAATATTTGAATAATAAATACTTTTTTATTATTATTGATGAATTTATTATTAAGAATAAATAATTATTTAATTATTGTTTAATAAATTTAAAACTTAATCTATTTTAATTTATATTAATAGGATACTAATAATAATATTTTCTTAAATATCCTTATAATGGATAATTTTTTATTAATCCTGTTGTAACTTAAAGGATTTTAGTAGCATTTTATTACTGTGTAAACCTATATATATATATGTTGATTATAAAATATTGTATAATTATTGTGTTTACAAATAAAGCTACTTGTAGTTATATTTTATTCCTATTGATAAATAACTTTATAGAGTTTCGTGGTATTTTAAATAATATATTTTTGTTTAATAGTGTAAGTCCGTGCAGTTATGGGTGCGCAGATATGCGGAGACTGGTGATATTGAAAATTGCCAAGCTGGGCCGAAGCCGAAGGCAAATTCGTCAGCCCGGCACTACGACATCATAGCCAGGCATAAGGTTGATCCCTTTTTCAACGCGCACTACAGCAACGGCACTCGATGTCTTCACGTAAACAATAAGGAGGCACCTGCATTCTGGTTTAAGGTGCAGGAAGCCACCCAAAAAGATATTACTGCCCACAATGCACCAGGAACAGCGATAAAATTTTGCCAGAAGTTTTATAAATTTTGATAGGGCTAATAATGTGGTTATATTTACCGATGTAAAGAATTAATTTCATGCTAGCAGCATAAAGTTGAAATTTATTTGTATTGAATTTTTTTGGGTTAACGCTGACTTATATCGATTTCTGAATCAGTTACTGAGCCATCAGCCAAATTATACATAGTCCAAATTAACTACAATGTTTATATTTTTAAAATAATATTATAATGCAGTCTAGAAAATACGGTGAAGTGATGTTATTGTTATGCGGTTAGAAATTGTCATAATTTCTTTCTATTCAACATGTTGATTCACTTCACTTCTCATTTTAATAACTTATGTAACTGCTGTTCAACTAATTTGAAACATTACCTATATTTACGCTCATCCTTAACCAACTTAGAATATGATTCGAAATGTTATAATGTTAAAAACTTATTTGTATTAATCGTCACATTTTTTGCTAACATATTGCCCACTCAATATTGAATCTTATAGCCACCGCCTTAAAACACAAAATGGAGAATTCTAATAACAAAAATTTGCTAATTTCAAGAAATAACAATATTTACTGTGAAGCGGAAATTTGGAAAAATGTTTTAATTAAATTTTTATAATAATTTTACTTTTTTATACATTTTTAATTTTAAATTTTAATATTAAAAATATATATATATATAATGTTTCTTATTGTTTAATAATAAGTAATATACAATATTAAAATTTAATTTATTATTATTTAATTAATAATAAAAATTATTATTTAATAATATTTTTTTTTGTAATAATCATTAATTAATAAAAAATTGTTTATGAAAACAATTAATAACATTTTTTATTTGATTTATATCCAATATTTATACTTTATTTCTATAAAAATAAATTATATGTAATAAAATAGATATCGTATCGTTATTTACCGACTTAAATGCTTCTTTTATAGTCTGATTTTATTATACAGAAAACAAAAAAGAAACTTAACAAAGACAAACAACGAAATAAAATACATCTAAAAAATATGTTTTGCTGGTTTCGAACCCACATCGGCGTAGAGGGAAACGATTAGAGCAAGCTCGTTAAACCACTCGTCCACGAGCACTACGTCTAGTTCAGTGAAAATGTTGAACCATATCATCAATTGTAAATATTTTTAACCTTACCCATCTATTTAATTATAAAAACACATATACCGACACAAAATTTATAATATATACCAATGTGTGCGTAATGGTCAAACGTTTTTATGCACATTACTACGGAATACCCACACAGGGATATTGTGTAGCGATAGTTGTGTCGATGTGTTGGTGTATACTAGTTATCGTTGCAATTTGTACTTGGTGATAGTGATAGTTTACTAACAGTGCTTCATAAATAACGGCTTGTTGACGTAAAAACGTGTTAACTATCTAGCAATTAGTCACGACTGTCTAATAATTAAAACTAAAAACATTAGAATAACTCAAAATACAAAAAAGAAACGACTTTTATTACCTAAGTATAGTTTATGTAGTTAAAGAAGCTGATATTGTCTGCATAGAAAAGAACGCTAGGAAAGGTGCCTACGGAGTACCTATGTACATTTTTCAACATACTGAATAATGTTATGGTTTTGGGCTAGCTAAAATGTTAGATCTCTGAAATGGATGATGTTAGTCTATTTTTTTACGTTTTAGGTTTATCACAGTTACTTACTCTTACTACTTACTCCCTATGAATAATCGATAATGTCAATAGTTCATTTTCATCATTTCGTTAGGAACAGACAAAATATACCTAAAGGTAATTGAATCACGTGCCTAAATAAATTCAAAGAGAAGATATAAAAATACAATTTTTGTTAAGTGGTCCTTATAACGTCGAGGTCGTTTGACTTAAGAGATGCTTCTTTTTAAGAGCTTTTATCTTCACAAATACTTGATGAAGTTGTTAAATAAGCATTTTGGGAAGTTGGCCCAAGTCTCAGTCTGTCAGTCACATAAACAATGGTTGTTTAAGTACTCTACCTCATCCCCTTTTATCGAACGTCATGAAATCACGACAAAGAAAACAACATGTAACAAAATGCAAGTAAATAGGTGCATCCTTATGCTATTTAGTAAGATTATGGTATACTTATAGCAACTTTGTATCTTAGTGTTATTAAAAAATAATAAGTGAGACGTTTTTTCTTCGGTCAATGAACTTCATACTAACAAAGCATTTTGTTGCGATTAAAACCGTTTAGTACCATACATTTTGTCAATTTTTGACTCAATTATGGATCCGTACTCGATTCTAGATGAGTCAGGCTTAAAAAATACGTCCTAGGCCGTAATTGATTGATTGGCCACAATTATGTATGAGTAATGTGGTAGTAATAATAAAATTATTTCATAAAGTGAAATGATGTAGGGTCGTCGAGGCAGGACGTGCAATCCTGAGCTATTATTCAGTCAACGGCAACGCTGGCCCACTGGTTAACGACACACGACGACTGGCAGCAGACCCGACGCATTGTACCTCAGTATCACGAGACTAACACGTGAATATTTCGAATTAATAAAGATTAAATAAAATATTAGTGTTGCGGTGTACCATAGCGGCATGAAAAGCGGCGTAGTGGTGTGCTGGGACTATTACCGACAAAGAGCCACATCACTATCACCCCCTAGAAGTGAAAGAATGTTCGCGTAAGTTTTTAAATTAGCTACGTGCTACTGAAGTGTTTACGAATCGATCACGGGAGCGGAACAAATAAACGTTTCACGTGTTTTGTAGACACTTCGGTAATTTACATTTATCTTTAGCTCTGTGTTTATTTAAATGAGCTGTTTGTCTCATTATGTTATCATAACGTACCTGTTGTATTAAGTGATAATGTACCCATTTATAACTGTACCTTCTAATTTAGAAAATTTTAATGCGTATATTATAGCGTAACCTACGTATACGATACGATTAACATGCAAACAAGACGTAGATATATATATTTTTATTATTAATATTTTGCAAGGCATTTATTTTACTATTCACAATCTCTATTCATGTTTTGAAATATCAATATATTTATAAAATAATATTAAAATCACCTTGAGGTGTTATTTCTTTGTGTGACAAACTCTTCCTGCTCAAAAGCACACGGCGTAGTTGTCTACTCTCAATGATCTTAGACGGGCCATCGGGCTGACCGATCCGATCTCTTAAAATATTTTCTTTCGACGTTACATTAATTTAAGGGATAACTTAAAAATAAAATTATCGGTAAAAATACTCTATTATTATTTATTTTTTTCTCCGGTGTATGTTTTCAGCATGTTTTTCCTCGTCTGGAAAAATAAATTGAGGAGAGAGTTTGAACTCGTGTCATTCCTTACAAAGCTCTAAATTCGCTCTGCGCAATTCTATTTTATATCTTATCAGAGGTTTTATAACTTTTTGTTTTGTTACATTGAAGCCATGTCCTACTCTCACTTCAATCCATTCATTGCTGACTATAGATCTATGGAACCGTTCAAACTAGGGTAAGGTACCTTGTGGATACTGGATAAAAACGGACCACACTGGGTTTCTTAGCTATGTCGAGACGGTTGATGACTAGTTAAGATCATCTGCATTAACATCAACGCAATAACAATTAGGCACATGTTCATTTAACTTAGTGATACATAAGTAGTTGCGCTATTGTATATTACATAATACCTATTCATTATGCGACGGTAGGCATCTACCCAACAATATGTAAAGAATTAAGTAGTAAGTAGTAAATAAACTAGATCTTATCATATTTGTTATAGAGACTAGCTAGACTTTGTGTTGTAAGTATTCATGTGACGTCTACATCGGGATGTAGATATTATATTAAATGAAGGTTATGTTTGGTCAAAACCATTGTATTCTATTTCCAATGCCAGACCTTTGTATGAATCACAATTTACAGGAGTGATATATTAAAGGATATCTTATTGAATGCAGAACAAAACAAGACAATTTGAAATACTTTACTTCAGATACGAAAGTATATCTGCGATCACTACGGAATAAAATATTAAACAATAAATTTGTTAGATATGCGCTTGAGGTTGGGATGCGCGGTGTCATTTTCCGAGTTATAATTGTACTTTCTAAGATTACTTAGACATCACTGAAAAATGGCGAAGAAAAATATCGCGAGTAAACCTGCGATTTTTAATTTCTAATTAAAAGTTTTGACATCGTTAACCCGCATTGAGCAAGCGTGGTGATTAATGCTGAAACCTTCTTCGTGTGAGAAGATACATTTGGCTTCTGGCTTTGTTCTTTAAAACTTGTACTGTGTTTACTATAAAAAGAGCACCTTATAAATAAATTCAAAGTAAAACATCGCCAACTAATCTCCAACGTGATGATTATTTACTCGATTTAATTTTAATTATTTAAATCAACACGTTCTGTGTACAAGCACCATATCAATTAATCTGTTTGAGCTAGCTGCTAGCTGCTCGTCGATAAATAGACGAAGTTGTTCTATTTTAAACTGAAAGGCAAGCGTTGAATATATATAATTTGTCGCCAACTCTTGAGGGCATCATTTCATTAAGGACGTCGGGCATTCTGGTCTAAAATGTTATTATAATGATTATTTTATTACATTTATTATTTTTACTCGTCTACACGACTACTGTTTACCACCAGGCGAGAGATAACCAAACGCCATAAGAACTTATTTTTTTTAAATATTACTAGCCAAAGTCTTGGATTTTCTCCTGTGTCACTGTGCGTTTGCAAACATACAATTTACATACATATGACAAACAGACCCAACAATAATATAATTTGTGAATCACACAAAGAGTTGCTCCAAGAAATGGAGGCCAAGCACCATCTTTTTTATTCAATATTTTTCAAGAACTTAATTCAATGGACTTAACACCGTACTAGAATTACTTGTTCTAATTTTTTTTTTATATATAGTGTTCTAAAATTATCTACCACGACTTTAATGGGAGGTAATGTAGCGTTTGAAGATTACAATAGTAAATTAGCCATTAAAGCCGTGGCAGATACTTTTAAAGCTCCTTGTAGAAATTGCCTGATGTAGTTTAACAGAGACTGTGCAACAGACAGAGTTTGACTGCCCGGTTAGTGCGGTGGCTGGGTAACTTGCTGCCGCGCTACGGGTAGCGGGTTCGATTCCCGCACGGAGCAACTCTTTGTGTGATCCACAAATTGTTGTTTCGGGTCTGGGTGTCATGTGTATGTGAACTTGTATGTTTGTAAACGCACCCACGACACAGGAGAAAATACTAATGTGGGGCAAAGTTTAAAAAAACAGCGCTCTCTAGTAAACCTGAAATCACATTTTATGAGATTTTAGTAAATTAGTTGGATGACATAATTACTAATGAATAAGTAACTATTATAGGTAGTTCCGTTGTGTGTGTGTGTTCTGTTAATGTATTAGATATTTTATGTTAGTGATACTTTAAAAACATAAACACTTTATTTAAACTAGACAACAATTTTGTGTGATGCATTGATTTGATACACTTGACATGCAAACGTTACTATTACTTTTGCTTAAAATATTCAACGCTCAGTATATAAGTAATAATGAGGTGTGCACATAGTATTTACATATTACACCAGTACATAGCTACTTATGTATATCTCGTTAGCCTTCATATACTTTTGATCAACGAGGTGTCAGCGCTCTGCATTCTTTAGCCGTGAAAGTTACACTTCCTCTTTGTGGACAGTTTAAAAATAAACACCAATACAAGTAATAAATTATACTGACATATTTATTTTTGTTTAAACATACATAATTACCAAGTAACAATGACTTCTTATCGAAAGTTTGTATGGTATTGAAAGCTCTATAAGCTACGTTGTTAAGCTTAAGAAGTATTTAATTGTTGGTTTAAATATCAGTTAAATAGCGATACGTGTGTTCTAGAATGTTAGATAGAAGTCTTAGAAAACAACAGGACTGGTAATATAAACTTCCTCCTTCCAAACCTGTTGTTCTGAGAAGATGGATCACAATTCTAGGAACAGTGACACGCTAACACTATTTGTGTGATCGCGTGACGGTACTGGGTACGGGCGGTCGAGGAGCGGACGCTGTAGAGTAGATGATGGTCGAAATCGCAGCACGCACGCAGCCGGAACACTTGATACTGTCGTTATTGATAAATTGCCGCGCCGTCAATTTGCTGCTTAATCTGTCGCCTGTCGCGTCCACTGCAGCGCTGGCTCGCCACCACCACCACTTGGCTAATTTTCCAATGTCACTTTGTCAGGATAACTGATTGGTGCAGCTATAGACACGTGACGCGACACGTGCTTATTTTTTATGTGCTATTTATTAACGATTTCGTACATAGGATATGTTTGAGTTACGCTTAGGTATGACTCTTATGGACAGTTTTGGAAGTTGTTATACAAGATTCGAATGCTTTTGTGTACACTGAATTATATTTAAACCTACCAATGTAAGGTTTTTTATTTATAAGTATATTTAAATAAAGTGTCGATAGTCATTGTTCTTTTCATATTATGTTTAGTAAACGTACTGTTTCGAGTAACTGCAGTAAGTTGCATGATATTATCACTGGACTGCGATCACTATCACCCAATCCGGGGTCTTATTTACACCAATGGTTTTCGGGGCTTTGTTTATACTGCAAGATAAGCATACAATCAAACAGTTAAATAATCATCTCTTAAACTGCAAGCGAAGATGTTTTATACTGACTTCCGTTACGTCATTAAATTCCCAAATGTGTGATAAGACTTTGTCGCCGTAATTAGACAAACTTAATCATTACATAAACTATTCAATAACGATTTAGTTCCGAAAACAATTGCAATGGACTGGGTTAAGTCAACAAAACAAACAGAAAACTTTTGTGAAACGCTTGCATTAAGCGTTGTTTCGACCGGAGTTGTCTGGTCGAGACGGCCCATTCGTGCCGAAGCATGGCTCTCCCACACTTAAAATCCATATCGTACATATCGTATGAAAAAAATATTTCATGAAAGTTTGAAAGTCTGATAACAGCGTTAAGAATAGTTCGTAAGGACGTTGTATGAGACAAAGTCGTTGGTCGTAATTAATGTAAATATTAAAATCCAGTCGAGTCTGGTTTACACTTACCTGATTAGAAAAACGTCACAGAGAGGAGATGAACTATTTATATGTATGGTAGCGATGTTACGGTAATGTGCATAACGCCATTTGATAACTACTAGGCATGCAATTACTATTAATATTTTTTAATAAATACTTTTTCAGGCCTATGTATACCTGCGGGTATAGAAAGAGCAACTATCTACCTTTTCTCAAAGCACTTTGTCGTATTGTGTGTGAATTTTACTCTTAAATTCCGGCGAAACTCCACTGACGTAGCTCGTAGCGCGGATGTCGTAGGGCGTAGTACGCAGCCTTTAGGTTGTGGCGCGTAGTACGTAGGGCGTAGTACGTAGCCGTCACGTCATAGCGCGTAGTACGTACGTAGCTAACAGGACGTAGCGCGTAGTACGTAGCCCTTAGTTCGTAGCGCGTAATACGTGCTCTTAGTGCGTAGCGCGTAGTACGTAGCTCGTAGGACGTAACGCGTACCAGCATTTCCCTGCTTTTTATCTCGTAGACGTGCAACCGTAGACTTGACTGGTGAGTCGATCGCATGGAAAAGGTTTACAAAACTACACTTCATAGTCAAAATATATTGTTTTGCCGATATACAAGGTAATAAATACAAAAAATCGCTGCTACGCGCTACGTACTACGCGCTACGAGCTACGGCTGTGGTATTTCGCCGCAATTTGTGTAAAATTAGGGTTTATACATTTAGAACTGGGCATGTAGAGTAACAAATTGTCTTTATAGGAGAGCTGGCTACTTTTTGGATATTACATGGAGGATATTACATGAAAATGTAAAAATTAAATGTAATCTTTTGTAAAGTTATTCCAGGTCTGAGTTCAACGTGTATATGAAATTTTACACACACGGCACACGAGAAAATCTTAAGGTGGAAAGCCACGTTTAAGAAAAACAAAAAACTCCACTAATGAGGTAGTCAAACAGGTCAAACTAAAGTATACAGATAATGAAGTTTTCCTTACGATAACGAAATGATATCACATATACATTTTTTCTTCGTCACGGCGGCATTAGGTGTACTGAAACTACGTTTTTTGTTTTGGAAGCAGCTCTTTATCTTTGAATTTAGGGCTACTTACATGGAATTAAAAGTTAAAACAGTATTCCTATCACAAAGCAAATATTTTACTTATTTATGATAAAAGTGTGATGAACATTTTACGGTTACTCTTTACCTTTGTTCTCATTTGTTATGATTTATGAACTTGCGTGTTTTACTCTATATCAGTGTACGAACTAAAATGTTCACTTTGTATCACAATTTTAATAGAAATCAATTGCTTTTTTACATTTTTTCTATTTCTTTTCTATTGTAGACCCTAACTTATATCAATATGATATCAATTCTTGAGACTAGATGATGAAAGATGCTACGAATGTTTTTTTTTTTTAATATTATCCTTATTATATTTATCCATTTGAGGTATTTCATATATTTTTTTAAATGTAACTCTTTCATATGCTATGTGCCTCTATCTAATTATACAGGGCAAGTCTATCTATGCGTTACCTTTAAATGCGTGATGTGGACTTATCGCTGTACTCAGAGACATTCAATGATTATTTAAACTATTCCTTTGTATCGGAAACAATGACTAAGGATTGGGTTAAGTAACCATTAAATTAAGGTTAAGTGACATTATTCTGAGTACGGCGGTCTGTCATAATTTTTTTCGAAGAATACTCGACTCATCGCTTTATATCGATTTTGATGTTTGGTTTGTATAGAAGTATTAAAGTCAATCTCATCATCCTTTCGAAATACGGAATTGCAAATAGATAATGACAATATAATAATTGACCCAACCAATCGATAGAATCATCATTAAATTCTTTATACTAATAATTAAAGTGATAAATTATATTGTAATGTCACGTAAATACCTAGTTTTTATATTTATTGTAAATTACTTGTGTTTCTAAGACATTTTTACCTGTTTCTTTTTATATTTTTTTACTCGTTAGGTTTGCGTCTGTCGTAACTTGACTATCCTACCTTCAACCAACTTAAAAAAAAGGAAGGAAGTTCTCAATTCGTCGAGTTCTTTTTTCTGAAGTATATGATAGGATATGAACACGGCTTCGTGTGAGTTATTCCAGACCATAGCCTACCCCTGTTCTAAATTTTATCCTGATCTCTTAAGTCGTTTTGACGTAATTGAGCAACAAACATACACACAATCACATAGACGTACTATAATAATAGTAAGATTTTATAATTTATACTGTAATCGTGTTCGATTTTTAAACGGTTCTTGATCTTTAGCTTGGTCTGTCTGTTTGTATGTTTGGGTCAAAATTAGTAATTGACATTTAACTCCCTTCCTGCTGTCTGATTAACCTGATATTTGGCACACACTCTTAACTTTGATGACTATATAATATTAGCCAATTAAAACCGTTTATAAAAAATATTTTTGCTCGTACTTATAGCACAGGTTTTCTTTTTTAAATACCGGTAGTGCATTTTTAATGTTATGTACCGTACTAAGAGTACTACTATCAGATATAAAATTGTATTTTTTGTGTCAATAAAAATATTTTTTAATTTTTACACACTTTATTTAAAATTATTAAAAAACTGTACAACGTCACAGTATTATTAGTCAATTTATCAGTCGTAGGTTTAACTATAAGATATAAATAGATTTATTTATATACATTTAAATACAATAGATAAGCCTGTACTTGTACGCTACGCGTGTAACAGAATTATGATATAGTAAGTATAACTATTATAAATAAAAGGTTTTAAAGTGCATTTCAGGTACGGTTGCTCCGGTTTTTGGAGGGGAAAACCGTTACCTAGGGGGTTCCGGGGCTCCGGCTCAAAGCAGAAGTAGAAACAGGGTGGTTTTTAGTCAGTAAACATCCCTCTCGCCTCACCCAATGCAGGAGAAGTTATTAGATGATTTTCCGCCCTAAAAAAGGCGTGCAGATTATAAATATGCTATTCGCCCGTATCACGCAATGTTGATATAAGTATTGGATACATATTGTATTGAAACAGTCACTTTGCACTTACAAGAAATTCATGCATGGTATGTACCTGCTATTTGTAAAATGAATATTGTAACGATTCACTTTTAACAAAGTAAGAATCTAATAATAGGATAAATTGATCAAACCGAATTAAAAATTAAATAAAAACGCAGTAATTAGGTAATTAGTACTAATACATTTAACAAAAACGTTAGTACGTCTAATACTTCTCAGTAAGTCAGTTAGTAAATTGTAAAAACATTGAAAGGCTGATGATTTACGAGTAGGCGTTCATAAGAACGTAATGATTTAAAAACCAATGACGTCCGTTACTGTTTAAATCTAACGGACGACAAGTGGGGGGGGGGGATAATGAGCCAGGTTACTTGTACACCGGAGCAATTTATCAATCGTCTCGAGAAATATTAATTAATTGAATAAATTGCAATTACTTGAGCAACGAAGTGAACAAATGCTATTGTCTGTTTGCTATCTGTACCCCACGTACTAAACACGAACAAACACTCGTCTAACAGCATTAGAATTTGTATATTTTTTAACCAAAATCCCCTGAAAAAAACAGCCTAGTTTTCTCTGAACGTCGACGTAACAAATCTTTACACAAACAGTATTTAGGTGTTTTGCGTAGTATTTACATTAGGATCGTCGATGTTGATTTGCAGCGAGGCCTGTCGCTCGATATATAGAGGAGATACGACGTGTGCCCTCACACACTCCTCCGAGAGTGTTCTGAGAACGAGTTCTTTCTAGCCTTAAGTTCACACTTCACCTTTCATCCAAATTTTTGTTCATAGCCACCTCAAGTGGCGGAACACCTTCACCCCACGAAGCAGCAGGAGAGGCACAGCAGGCCGACCGGTGAGTGAACCATGTTAATTGTCAGCTCACGATCCTCACACCGACCTCAGCGCGACCATTAGCGCCGACTAGTCATTCGCCGAATTTTGCACAAAAGTGTCAACCGTTCGTGGTGTATCTCCGTCATAACATAAAAAGTAAAATTTTCCTCTCATCTGTGATTAAGTGAAATTTCTAGTATTTTCTTCAATAACTTTACATTGAGACACATTGACGGCGTAGGAGCCCTACGCTAGCGAGAGCACGTATGTACAGCACCGAGCAGTCAGTGCGTCCTATTTCATTGTGATCCATTATCCATCATTACTTACTTAGTGCGATGTAGGACAGGACCTTATATTTCCTTCACGAAACTAGATAAACCATCTCCGGGTGTATTTGTGTTATTTCAAACATATCATTAGAAAACAATATTTGGTTTACAATGAAGGTTTAGATATCAAAATGTTGTGAAATGTATCTGAATGACGTATGTTTGTAATGAGTATATTTAACGAGTTAACCCGTTCGTTGCGGAGGTGTAAAACGTTCCTTAATTGGTGATTTCAACGCATTTGTTACGAGAACAACTAAACAGTTCTTGCTATAGTGAATGAATGACCTGATTCAGTTCCTGTGGCTAGACGTCTCCGAACACAATAATGTAGACTCTAGTTTGCTCTCCATTATCAATTACTTCCTAAGTGAATCGTTATATTTGTTGCAGTAGATAACTAAAATGTTTCTAAAGTATGAGTTTTAACAAAACGAAAAATGAGAACGATAAATGAGCGCCTAATTTCTTTTTCTACGCATTAATGAGTTGTTAAAAAGTATTTCTGAGAAGTTATGTATATTCGCTCGTTTATCTAATGTTGATTCACTTCGGTTGGCAGTTCAGTAGCGACAGGCGACAGCCTCCTGCCTGCTATCTCTGATGTGATCAAGTATCTTGTGTTCAAACAGCAGAGCAATGACAAACAGTGATAAATCACGGCGACACACATTGCCGAGTCAATATTCGCGAGAAAATATCTTCACAGATGTTTCTAGTAACAAAAATATTAGCTATATTTTGCCCGCGTCATCACTTGCATTTTGGTAGGGGTAACCTTCAATTGTCCGCCAAGCTTTTCAGAGAATCTGAACATTTCGATATACCTACATATTTGATGTAACATGTTACCTCTAGTCTAGTATCAATGATACGTATCCTTAAAAATATTATAAAGTACTATGAAATATTAAGTGAACTTTTATTTAAAACCCTCATAAACTTTGTTCCCATAAATCTACTTCCTCAAAGTAATTATTTTCGAAACAATCTCTCCGATTCACGGTACATGTTTTCTCTGTTGCTATTTTTAAACAAAAACCTGTAAGAGAGGTCACCAGGTTTTTTAATATGTTACCAAGAAAGTATTAAATAAATCGAAGGCGTTTTTATTTTCACTGTGAACTTTTTACTCGGATCATTTCAGCTCAAGTAGATCATTATGTGATAATCACTAGAGTAGTGGCAATATTAATTACTGGTGGCGTGATCTGTCGTTACCCTGAGAGTGATCTGATCTATTTCATAAAATGTTGCCGTGATAACGTGACAACGTTGCGATAGATTGACCCAATAGGAATCTAGTTATAAGTACCATTAGCACACGATGCGCTAAACGTTTGCAAGCAACGTTATCGAGTGATTACATGAAAATAAGAAACTATTCCATCTAGAACAATGGGCGACACTATTATATCTATACGTAATACTAGATAGTAATAGTTAATAACTAATAGTTGTTTCATGGCAGTCGTAAAGTACAATAGGTATCTAAAGTACAGCAAAAAAATTATGAATTTTCCTACGAAATTGGTGATAAAGGTAGGAAAATTCATTGTAATATTTAATGAGGGCTGTAAAAATATAAGGGCTGAGGTTGATACCAAGGCTCCTGCAAAATAACAAAATAATTAGTGGGGAAAAAATATTTTCTTAAATCACTACATTTTTGAGATGTAACAAGCTGTATAATTCGATACGTGCATGTCAATTGGCGCCGGCGCCAGCCACCTAGACATGCAAATCTCAAATTAATTTGCATAAAAATAAAACTTGTTTTATGAAATTAATCATTGTTTGTAATTGACACTTGACTACCTATAAAAATGACCCATAATTCGTCTTATCTCGACATTCACTAGAGAAAGTGTACGTAGTTCGAAAACAGCTTTCTAGTATTATATATTTAAAAAAACATTTAAGAGAACTGACACGGAATTACTACCGACAACGGACAATTTAGTATCAAAAGTAAAAGATATACTAAACATACATAAAGATATTATACTATACATACATAACTTCACGCCTGTCTCCCATGGGGGTAGGCAGAGACAATGGAACGCTAATTGCTACGATTAGTCTATTCTAGTCTCACACAATAAAAAGTAAAAAATATTTGCAAATAAAATACTCCTGATTCATTTTGTTATAGTTGATTAAGTGGTACGTGTGTATCTGTCATATCTCAGAAAATAATTCAAACGTCTCAAAAATACATAAACCAAGTTTAGTTCCTACATTTGACTTTGAATACACACATAATAAATAATTACCTTGCATAAGCTTAAGCTATTCATGACTGATGAACTAATAATCGTCATATGATTTCACTGCCAGAAAAAAATTGTAAACAAATGTTGAATAAAAACTTTGGAACTCCCAACCTCTTTAAACAAACGTCGATTTGAATGTGGAAAATATGTTTTTTATCGATCATACGTCGTATAGACGTATAAACTCTTTGTAAGTTAGTTCAGGTACACAGTAGCACTTGTACGTTAATAAACATAAATAAAAACTGTGGTCAGTTTGCGGTTTCGTTGTGATTATAAAAAAACCGAAACATGTTCACAAACAAGCCAATGTTACATTACTAGGATGTAGAATGAAAAGGAAAATTTTAAAGTGTAATAAAAAGTAGCTTCGAGTAGAGTACTTATTAAACCATGTATCAAGTGTTGAAGCATGTATCAATATTTTTTTTAAACGTTGCCACTTTTACACTAGGATTTTCTCCTGTATCGTGTGTGCGTTTGCAAACATATAAGTTCCCATACACATCATATCCGGATCCGAAACAACAATTTGTGGATCACACAAAGAGTTGCTCCTTGCGGGAATCAAACTCGCTACACGTTGCACGGCAGCCGGTTGCCCAGCCACCGCGCCTGTGCTGTCAATCTAATATTCTATGATAATGCTTCTTATATACCATAGGTGAATTTATAAACACAATAAATTTTACATATTACATAATCACATTAAGAATGGTTACTTGCGGAAATGGAACCCCCAATGCGTTGCGCGACAATCAGTAAACAATCACCGCGCCAACATTTGATGCTCCATTTTGAAAAAATAAATGATGTCTGTCATCTCCAGAATATCCCAGTAAGGTCAATAATATAGTAACCAGTAGCCTTCACCTTGCTATAGTCCGACGTGCCCATGCTCACGCGCAGGACACATGAGGTCGTGCTTGATCGATAGGACCCAGGATTTGACGGGTCCTCATACCCAATTACGTCATCACTTTGATAGAAAAACTAGGATCGTGTTAGGAGGACGAGTGTAACAAACAAACAAATTATTTCTATTTGTTGATTTAGCGAACGAACGCATGTTTTCATAATAGTATTTAGTAGTACTCTTTTATGAATATGTCACATGTAAAAAAAGTAAGGTTCGAAATGCTTCAGTATATTTTTTCAATGAAAATCTTGGACATAATTGATAAAATTATTCTAATGTTATTACATTACAAGTTCTCTCAGGACAGATATACAGGACTAATCGGGACCAAATCTTCAGAATTTGTTAATAGTCATACTCGGAAAAAATACAAAAAGAAAATATTTGGAAAAGTTAGTTTTCTTTACATTATTATAGATCAACAGTTTTCGGTGTAGGGGAAGTACCAGTCAATGACTTTGACAAATAAAACATCGCATTTGTAAATATTAATCTAACTCGAAGCTATGATACTTGCGTCAAAAACATAACTATTTGAACACTTTTTACCCGACTAAACTACAAAAATGAGGGTGTTGTGTTACCATGCTGTTGTTCTTTTCAATTTATAGTTATTAAGATTTATAGTTTTATTTTTCTTCTACATTTTACCCGAGGCTTTTCTCGCGTGAATTTTCCATAAAAAACGGCATTTCATTTGCATGGCATAAAAACAAGATTGTTTTAATAGATACAGCGAAACAACTTTGACATTGATATAAAATTAAAAAAGTTTTTGGATCACTAATTTTAAAAGAAGCAATTTCCTTGTTTTTTGTTTGAATAGAAATTAATTATTATAATGTATGTTATCTTATTCACGTAACTGTTTGACGAGGAACTCGACTAGTTTCAAGCCATGCTAGAGGCTTATATTCATGAACGAACGTAGTATTTCGGGACCCTCGACGCAGCGTCTGTCGCGCTGCTACTGTTAATAATTAATTTATTAGTATGTCTCACGAAAGTTATAAGAAAAAAATGTTAGAAAATTTTTGAAAATGTCTGTTACCTAACTAAGTATCGTAAAAAATACCATTAAGCGAAAATTCCGAAATTAACAATGAATTATCGAGTGTCGGTGACTGTAGCAATTATATTGCAAACTGTGTTAATATACTTAGTAAACGATCGTTAGCACCCATTCATAAGTGATTCCATGTTTTCTTATTTTTATGAGATCACTATCCGATATACCACTATTACTTTTGTTGATATTTTACATGTTATGAAGGTAGCATACGTATGTTTGCGTAGTGTCACACCCACTATAAGCGATAAAATATTTGGTTAATCAATCAAGTCTTTAAAAAACTATGACGTTATAACATTATAATGGTACCATTGCAACTGCTGTCTTTACTCTGTAGAACTAACTGCCGTACTCAGAATCATTTAATGGTTACTTAACCCAATCCTTAATAATTGTTTTTGGAACAAAATAGTTTAAAATAATCATTCAATGTCACAGAGATCGGCAAATAGTTTCATAAATTCTGGAGTTGAATATCCATCCACATAATCTTCACTTAACCTAAGTATAGTATAACACAGCCTCACGACTACTACAGTTAAATATTTATTACAAAGTTAGAATAATAATTAGTAAAGCTTAATCTAAAAAGATCATCAGTAAGTACTTAACCAAGTTTAGAAACAATAGGTGCTATAATTATCCGATAATTATGGAAATTAACGTATCGGGAGCAATGGATTCACTAAAGGCTAATGTTTTATTAACTAAAGAGAAAGGTCAGATTGAGTATTAGCAGAAATGTCTAATTATTTATCCAGCTTACCTATAAATTAGCATGACGTGGCGTGACCATTTCTTGATTTATGACTCTCTTGAGTCCAGTGGACTCTATCACGACTACTGAATTGATTCAGTTATCGGCCTATGTCAATTGTATTTACACTTTTGCATGTACTCTTAAAAATTGCGGAAAAATAAAAAAAATAAACATATTTTTGTCACTTATTTTGAGTATTTCTTATTTTGCATTTTATGTAACAAATACGCTGTTTCCAAATGAAATGTCTTTTATTTTGATTTTTAATTATATAGATAGTGTCAGGGGAAAAACAAAGAGATGGTGTTTTTACCTTTTTTCCTATTTACAAATGCCTCGGCCCTGGTCTACTCGCTGTAAGGATACTATGCAGTACTTAACGAAAGGCTAAACTCATTCAAAAATCGTAATGACTCTATTCAACCAAAGTAAATGGTCAGCATTGTTAATAAAATTATTGCTATTTAATCTGTCAATTATTTCAATAACACACAGTTTAACCTTAGATGATACAAACTATTGTTCTAGTAAATCATTGTTTTAGCACAAATTCAATACAAAACAACAATTAGATTTCATTTAATCCACCAATTATATCGCCCTGAACTGATCATGGCCGATTATAGAATTGTTGTTGTTATGTAACTATTTTTTCGCAATCGTTTAGACTTAGCAAAAGTAGGTAAGTTAATAATTGTTAATCTATCTACTAAGTTGATCGTATTGTTTTATTATCCTCGATTAGCATTGATAGAAAAGTAATTTAAATAGTTTAATGTAATCGAATTATATCTGTAGGTACCTAATCGCAGGATTTTTTGAGGATAGAGGGAGCAATGGTCAGACAGGCGTTCGAAAGGACCATGGAGATAGGGGAAAAACCTTCCAAATCTATTCCATGATTCAACACACTAATTAATTATTGACGTACCTATACCCAATTGTTTTACAAATACCTACTATATGACATATATGACGAATATGACCACTACTGTGAAATTTATTTACGTCATAAAGTCAGCTGAGCCCACCACCACTTGGCCTTTCCAAGATTATTTGTCGATAGAAACTATTAGCACAAGTTTAATATTGGTGGAATCATTTGAACGCACTTCATTGTAAAAACAGTTTTTTGACAAGGAATTCCCTGTTTAACTTTCACGAGGAGCTTTTAATGTAATTTTATATTAGAATTTTCTTCTGTATCCTAGGTTACATCCAGGCTTGTAAAAACAACAAATTATTTCGTGCAGGATCTAATCCACGACAATTTACAGCAGTCGTCAGAGACATCGTTTCAGTATTATTATTTTTTTTGGTACATGAAACTAGATCAGCAAAGTTAGGTTATTTCATTTATAAGTATTTGATCTTAATATTATATATTATTTACCTAAGTTGGTAACGGTAGATGGTTTAGCCATCAGACCACCACAAATGGGGCCCAGTAGGGCTGATGCATGATCCGGAGCTGCGGACTACCTAGCGGGTTTACCGGGGCTCCGGCTCGAAAAGCTGGAAAAAGGAGTAGGAACGGGGTGATTTTTAGTTAATAAGAGTCTGACACTCCCTCTCGCCTCACCCAAGGCGGGAGAAGTCAATGGATGATGTTTCCAGTTTAAAAAAAGGTAGATAGTTTTTCTTGACGTAAAAAAGGTGTCTGAATAAATGTTTGATTTGATTTGATTAAACACACAAAACTTGGCAATTTGAGTGATGCATCTGTGTTATTATTGACATAATACCTAACTGGGTACAAAGGAAATAAAAAAATAATAAATGACCAATGGGAAAGAAGTTTAGCTCCTTAACATTTGCGGTTTTGGAAAACTAATAACAAATAATGTATTTGATTGACTTTGCAATGAACTTGGTTTCATATACACTAATATTTAGGAGTTAGTACAGTCGTGAGATACTCATTAAGCCTTTCCTTCTATCATTAGCGGAAATATACTTACCTAGGTATATTGTACATACATTATTGCGGTTTCGAAAATATTTGCTTGAGCATAAAACCATTTCATTAGAAATTGAGAAGTTCTTATGTATTTGGTTACCACTCCAATGTACTGGTTGGTGCAGGAAACTATTTTTATGACGCATGTTGGTCAAAAAATATTTTCGAAACGACACGTTGGTTTCGATTCTAACAAAGAATTATGTACTGGTACGATTTGTATGTCATATTATTTTGTATGTTTTAAATCATAGCAATTGTTTTCTTTTTTTTATAATAATAGGCATACAATCCATTTTGTCTTAAAGAAGTCGTAAATGATATAAATACAATTCGGCACGTGTTTTAAAGTATAACTCACTATATTTTAGTAATTTTAATTTAAATAGGCGTCTCTAACATAAATCATTTAACAAAATTGATTGCTCTGTTTGTAGAGTGGTCGCAAGTATAACTAGCGAGCTGTGGTTTAGCGTCGGTTACCGGGACTCCGGCCGGTTTGACGCAGAAATAGGAACGGGGTGGTTTTTAGTCAGACACTCTCTCTCTGTCACCTCATACAAGGCGAGAGAAGTCATTTAATGATTTTCCTCCCTCATATAAGATTAAGACAATAAAATATTAATTGATTTATCAACAAAAATATGGTACGATGGTATGGCCCCTTTTTTACTGAAGTCGATGGAGATAAGGAAAATTTATTAAGGCGGATGCTTCAAGGTAGCCAGCGATATATATTTTTTTAAACTCTTTTTGCAATTTACAGCTCGATATCGGTTACTATGGATATAAAACATTATATTTACGGTAATGACATGCATTTGTTTACAAAATTAAAACCTTATAATAAATACTTGTAATTAATGATTGTTAATATTGTTTTAACATTATTTTAGTAAAACCGTGACGTTGTAATGTCTCTAAGTTACATAGTTATGTTGATAGTAATAACAATTATGTATAATTGTATTTACATAATTCCATTACCACGAATATACTTATACAGGGTGACTTTGAATTCGACGTATTGCTCTCGGGAGGTGATAATACAACTAATTTCCTACAAAAATAGCCCTGAGCTCCTTGGGCGGAAAATGGCTAGTTTCTGAGATATTCAACATTTTTGGTTTTGGTAAAAAAATACCGAATTGATTACAAAAACATCAATAAATAAAAAAATACTGGTTGGATTTTAGTTATTTTAGTTTTAATCAGTTGCCAATACATCAGTTATCATTTATAAATACTAATAATGGCAGAAATATCATTCGTTTTAAAATAGCAAGTAATTTCCTATGAAATTTTGTTGTGTTTCACTAATTTGGTCAATAGATAACTGGATTTATTTTGAAAAAAATATATGACACTAAGCGTACAAACTATTAGAAAAACTTCCTTGGTTTATTAGCTACCCAGAAACGTAAAATTATTTACAATATTCCCAAAAACAAATGAATTAATTGATGATAAGTAGAGTGTAAAGAGAAAAGCGCAATTTCAAAAACATCTTAATTTGCAAAATTTTGTTCAAAATGATCTTCCCTACGACGAATACATGCTCGAACACACTTTCTTATTCCTATGATGTTCACTCTTGGGCTGAATATGCGTTTTATTTCGTCATTATCTTCAAATCTGTTTCGATAAAGAATTACGATACACGGCCAATTCCTTCTGTATAAACAAAGAGACTTCATGTAAAAATCAACCGGCGTTAGATTCTGGTCATTGTGCATGCCATTTCGTTGGACCCCCATGCCAATATAACGCCGGGGAATCAAGGTATCCAACCATTGCCCCATAGTAGTTCGATAGTGCGCTGGATAAACTATCACAATATCCATTATTGGCCACAAAATCGGAAAAAAGTAAACCATCGTTAGCATATCGCGGTTTTAATTCAAATGTTTGCAGGGGTATCATAAATAATTATTTGATTGGACCCTACTTTTCATCCAACAATTTAAATTGTGAGAATTATGAAAAAAAATTAAGGAATGTGCTAGGGTCATTGTTTTAAATTTGAATTTAGAAACAAGATGAATGAACTTATTCTACTTATTGAATTAATTTATTAATTTGATTGACGAATTTATTCCACATGACGATTGTCAAGTGCATTATCGAACTACTATGGGGCAATGGTTGGATACCTTGGTTCCCAGGCGTTATATTGGCATGGGGGTCCAATTACATGGCATGCACAATGACCAGAACCTAACGCCGGTTAATTTTTACATGAAGTCCCTTGTTTATGCAGAGGGAATTGGCCGAGCATCGAAATTCTTCTCCAAAACATAGTGACGAAATAAAACGCATATTCAGCCCAAGAGTGAACGTCATAGGGATAAGGAAGTGTGTTCGGGCATCTATTCGTCGTAGGGAAGATCATTTTGAACAAAATTTTGCAAATTAAGATGTTTTTGAAATTGCGCTTTTCTCTTTACACTCTACTTATCATCAATTAATTCATTTGTTTTTGGGAATATTGTAAATAATTTTACGTTTCTGGGTAGCTAATAAACCAAGGAAGTTTTTCTAATAGTTTGTACGCTTAGTGTCATATATTTTTTTCAAAATAAATCCAGTTATCTATTGACCAAATTAGTGAAACAAAACAAAATTTCATAGGAAATTACTTGCTATTTTAAAACGAATGATATTTCTGATTTTTACATGAAGTCTCTTGTATCTAGACACACGGCAGTGTGTCCGCCAAGTTCGAGCAAAAAAACCGACACACCGGCCGTGGGTTATATTACACGAACCATTTCGGGCCAAGTTCGACCCACCTATAACTCAAAATCTATTTTATCTACGCATATGAAATTTCTAGTATCTGTCAAGATCTACTTACTTATCTAAAATACAAAATTTCATTAATGTACCTATTGTAGGTCTTGAGATATTGACGTCAGAAAATCGCTATTTTTACTATACACTCACTGACTGACTCACTCATCAAAAACCTAGACCACTTCCAATGGTCGTATTGACTTGAAATTTGGCATGGAGGTAGGTCTTTAGGTCAAGGTAAAGGAAAAAATCTGAAAATGGCCAAGTGTGAGTCGGTTTTAAAAATAATGAAGGTCTAAATTCATACCCCTAAGGAACTAAAACAAAATTTTTATCTATATCTTCCAATGGTCGTACCGACCTAAAATTCGTTACGAAGGTTTGTATTTAGTCAAAATAAAGTAAAATAAGAAAAAAAGAAAATAAACCTTACAAAAATAAATGAAATCCCACCCAAAACATAAATGTGAAAGGCTGCCAAGTTCGATAATATTGGAATGCTTCGCCTATAAAAGAAGTGAGATCTAAATAAGTACCAAGTTCCATACACAGACCTCAGTTAAAAATGATATAACTTGGCAAGTTTTAATAGAAAATTATATACTTGACTCATTGCGTTTAGTAGGTTTATAACAAAGTGTGTGAAAACTTGCCAACTTGTTATATCATTTTTAACTGAGGTCTGTGTATGGAACTTGGTACTTATTTAGATCTCACTTCTTTTATAGGCGAAGCATTCCAATATTATCGAACTTGGCAGCCTTTCACATTTATGTTTTGGGTGGGTTATTATTCACATACATATTGACACTATACCGCCACTTTTTGTTAATATATTCCATAATCTCTTTGTTCACTCGATTAATAATTTTGTTACATTTTTTTTTTGTTCTTGTTTTACCCTCACTATGAAATATTATACTAATCATGTTTAAATTTCAATTTTATAATCGTTAATGTAAAATAACATATCATGTTTGTTTTATGAGCCCAGTGACAGGTCAGCGGGTGACATTAATTTAATGGATGACATTTGACGGATGACGTTTTTGTAGTTTTAATGCCTTGCCTTACGTTTTGTTATGTATATTATGATTTTTGTTGTTTTTTCAATACTTTATTTTTTTTTATTGTATAAAATGTGTGATTTGTTGCGGCTTTGCTTACAAATTGTTTCTCTTTTAGAACTATTTGTTGATTAGTGGATGTTTCTTTTCGTTTTGTTTTTATTGTTTCTGTTTTCTTTTGTTTTACTCTGTTGTTGTTGGCTGGCGGGTGGTGCAGGGTTACCAGTTGCTACGGATAGTTTGAGTAGAATTAAAATTATTTTTAATATTATTCTATTTATATTTAATATTAAAGTATTGTATAATTTATATATATTAGCATATTCTTATATATACACATATTTTTTTATTTATGTCAGACACTGATTCTTTTGTTTCCGCTAGTGATGATGCCTCTAGCAGTGATAGTTTTTGCTCGCTGGGTGATACCCTTGCAACCTTTATAGATCGCTCATTTTCTAATAGGAACTGTGGATTTTTCAATGTTTGCCACATAAACGCACAGAGTGTTCCCAGTCATTACTCTGAACTCTTTGACGCTTTTAATAACGGTAATGTTCATGCCATTCTGATTTCCGAAACCTGGCTCAAACCTCAACTTCTGTCCACCACTTACCCCCTTACTGGTTACGTTCTGCTTCGCAATGACCGGATTGTAAGACGGGGTGGTGGTGTAGCTATATACCTTCGCAGTAATTTCCATCATAAAATACTCTTGACTTCCTCTCCAAATTCTTCTGCTGAATATTTATTTCTAGAGGTTTGTGTCCGGGGTGTTAAAATGGTTCTAGGAGTTATTTATTGCCCTCCAACTAATGATTACTTCACTGAATTCGAATCAGTTCTAGAATCCGTGGGTTCTGAGTACGAACATTACGTGATCATGGGGGATTTTAATACAGATCTCCTTCTTCCCAACTCCTCACGATCCAAAAAGCTCCTTCATGTGATCGAGTCAGCGAGTCTTCACATCTTACCATTGAATGCCACTCATCACAACTCTGTTGCTGATGACTCCTGGCTCGATCTCATTCTTACCTCAAATCCTTCCTTGGTTCCCTTCCATGGTCAGCATGACGCTCCCGGTTTTTCCCATCACGACCTCATCTACCTATCATATGCCCTCAAACCACCCAAGGAGAAACCTAAGGTTTTGCATAGGCGCTGTTTTGCGGGGATGGATGGGGATAAGCTCGGGGATGATGCGGCGATGCTTGATTGGGGGCCGCTTATGGAGGCAGATACGGTGGATGATAAGGTAGCGATCTTTAATGCATCCATCATTGGTCTGTATGACCGCCATGCACCCATCAGAAGGATCAAAGTTCGGCGTCCGCCGGCGCCTTGGATGACCAGGGGGGTGCAGATGGCGATGCGTCAAAGGGACCGTGCATTTCGCAGGCATAAGCGGAACCGCACTGAGGAGAATTGGGATGCTTTTAAAACTGCGAGAAACAGATGCAATCAAATGGTGCGCAACGCTAAGCGCCGTCATATTCTCAATAATATTTCTTGTTCTTCTTCTGCCAATATCTGGAAATTCTTCCGGTCTCTAGGTATTGGTAAACAGCAAAATTCAGACCTTCCTATCTCAATTGGTTTAGATGACCTTAACCAACATTTCTCCACTGTTACAACCCTAGATCATCTTACCAAACAAAACACCTTGTCGTTTATCAATGGTCTGACGCGTCCTAATATAAATTATTTCTGTTTCATTCCAGTTGATGAGACGGAGATTCGTAAGATCATCCTTTCCATTAAATCAAGGGCTGTGGGTTGCGACTCTATATCCCGAGATATGATCCTAAATATCCTTGACCACATCCTATCACCGATTACCCACATAATGAACTTCTCCTTGTTCTCCGGTGTATTTCCAGCAGTGTGGCGCAGGGCCTTTGTCCGACCGCTACCTAAGGTTAGTAATCCCACCCTACCAACCCATTTCCGTCCTATCTCAATCCTTCCCTTCCTGTCCAAGGTGCTGGAGGCCTGTGTCCATAAACAATTATCCCATTTTGTTTACAAGCACAGTCTAATAAGCCCGTTGCAATCTGGTTTTCGACTGGGCCACAGCACTGTAACCTCGCTCCTTAAAGTGACTGGCGATGTTAGGGCTGGCATGGAGGATACCAAAGTGACAGTCTTGTTATTGGTTGATTTTTCCAACGCTTTTAATATGGTCAGTCACGATATCCTTTCGGCAATCCTGTCCCATCTTGCGATCTCCGGCGATTCATTGGAATGGTTCTCTTCATATCTTCGGGGGCGTCAGCAGTCAGTCCAGCATGATGATAATTTCTCTGGCTGGTGTGATCTGACGGCAGGCGTTCCTCAGGGCGGCATTCTTTCTCCACTTCTTTTCTCCATTTTTATTAACCTCATTACTCCTGAACTTCAGTGTGCGTACCATTTGTATGCGGACGACTTGCAGTTGTACCGTCAATCTGGGGTGGACGAGCTACCTGATGCTATCAGCAGACTTAATGGTGACTTGGCAGCTGTTCGAAGTTGGTCAAACAGGTTCGGCATAGCTGTCAATCCAAACAAGTGCCAAGCCATAATTATAGGAAGCTCTTGGAGCCTCAGATCGATTGACGGTGCGACACTGCCTCCCATCTCCTATAATGGTGTGAATATCCCATACAGTCAGGACGTCAAGGACTTGGGCTTAATTATTGATAGCACATTGAGCTGGCGTGCACAGGTTACTAGTGTTTGCCAGAAAGTTACTGGGTCATTGAGGGCGCTGTACCGTTTGAGGAATTTCCTTCCATCCTCCGTAAGGGCACAGCTGGTGCAGAGCTTGATTTTCCCCATTATTGATTACGCTGATGTCTGTTACTACGACCTGAATGCAGATCTGCTCAACAAACTGGACCGACTTCTAAATAACTGCATTCGATTCGTTTTCAACTTACGTAAATATGATCATGTTTCTGCACATAGACTGCAACTAAAGTGGCTGCCCATACGCTTGCGCAGGCAGCAGAGGGCATTGACCACTTTATTCTCCTACCTTGACTCTCCTTCTTCGCCTAATTACCTTGCTTCTTACTTCCGATATTCTTGCGCTAACCACACTAAATTTCTTCGTTCGTCTCAAAATCGACACCTCCAGTGTGTCTCTCATCGCACTGACTTCCTTCACTCTTCTTTTTTCATTCAAGCTGTTCTTCTGTGGAATGCGCTCCCCAAGGAGATCAGAGTGGCAAAAAATCGCAGTTCCTTTAAATTTAAAATCCGCGAGCATATATTTAAGGATTGGCAGTCGCAAAACAATTGAGGAAACTTATTTCTTCATTATGTGTATTTTTATTTATGCAGTATATGTAGTCGTTTAGCAGTAGATATATATTGTATTATGTGTATGTATATGTATATAATATGTATTATATATGTATATGTATTGTATATATTGTATATTGTATTCTTATATTTATTCTTTTGTACCATGTTTTGGCTTCACATCAATCCGCTTCATTTCTCTGCACTACCCTATGGTTGACTGTTAGAGAATGCCTTAAGGCATTAAGTCCGCCATTCACTGTTTTTTTGTGATGAAGTATAAATAAATAAATAAATAAATAAATAAATTTCTGCCATTATTAGTATTTATAAATGATAACTGATGTATTGGCAACTGATTAAAACTAAAATAACTAAAATCCAACCAGTATTTTTTTATTTATTGATGTTTTTGTAATCAATTCGGGATATTTTTACCAAAACCAAAAATGTTGAATATCTCAGAAACTAGCCACTTTCCGCCCAAGGACCTCAGGGCTATTTTTGTAGGAAATTAGTTGTATTATCACCTCCCGAGAGGAATACGTCGAATTCAAAGTCACCCTGTATATACGATATTGAACTTTTAATGGTTAAAAAATTAAAATACATTTCGAAAATATAATAAGATTTTTTTGAGAAGGGATAATCATTCAATGACTTCTCCCGCCTTGGGCGAGGTAAGAGGAAGTGTCAGACTCTTACTGAATAAAAACCACCCCGTTCCTATTCCTGCTTTTTGAGCCGGAGCCCCTTAACCCGTTAGGCAGTCTGCAGCTCCGGAAAATATAATAAGGGTACATGGAAGCTTTAAATAGAGAAAACCTTATTAAACGCAACTTTAATCCATTTAAGTAGAAAATCCTAGAATAAAAAAATGTGTAAATTTTTCCTTTAACAAGAAAGCTTCCGAATTTCATAGAGGCTACTTACAAGTAGGTAAGGTATATGATGGAAAATGCATTTTCACTCAATGACTTAAACGTTCATTTACTATGTATACGATAATTATGTAGATACCTACTTATGTAGTAGTAAGATAAGTACTTAATAGTAAAATGTTACATATTATTCATTCATAAATATTTATTTGATAACTTACACGTGTGGGTTTAAGTACTAAGTACATACCTACATGGGTTATTGTTTTTCACCCTTTATCACCATAAAGTATTATGTATGTAATATTATTGGTAGTGCATCTAATGGACTTATAAAGCTGGTTACTGACTACCTGACAAATTATAAGGCTTAGTGCCTATATTATATTAGCCTATCAATCTACCTTTTTCTTTTAAAAATCGGCTATAGGCCTCCTCTACATATTATGTAGAAGGGTTGGCCAAAATTTCACCACACTTGATAACCAGCTGACGAACCATGACCAGCTGAAGATTGTAGATTAAAAGATTCAGGTTTATCAGAGAGCATTAAGTAAAGTTTAATTCAAGAAATAATCATAAAATAAAGCAATTCATTTAATAATAGAGCTAAGATAGTAACTGTCTTTTTGTCACTTAATTAAATTATTTTATTTACCTATTTTAATAACATAATGTTTTTTATCTTTTTAATGAAAAATATATTAGAATATCGCAAATGTAACCTCCTCCTGCGACCGTGATATAACGAAACTTATTTATGCGACATACATTAGGCAACTTCTCGTATTTCATTCAAACCAAGTAATAATTTATTTCCTGAAGATGAATGATGCAAAGATGACACCTTGAATCAAAACGTTTTTCCTATTTGCAAGACACCAATAATCGCTTAATGGCTCACGGAACTAAACTATTGCAACCTTAAAATAAGTTAATTATCACAAACAATATGGGAGTGGGGCGGTGGTCGGCAGGAGGTGCAAAAGTGTAGTCGCGAGCCTGCAACCAGCAGAATCCCGCGCCGCCTCTGTCCGAGCACACGCCTCGCAGTCCGCACTCCGCACTCTCGACACTCGCAGCACAACAAACAGTGCGCCCGTGCCCGGCCAGTACCGCAGCCTGCCAGTGTCCGCCACCTGTGCCCCCGGTCCCCTACTACCCCGGACTCACATCCCCCCTATGCGGACGTTAAAAACCGGAAGTGTCGTGAAATGTTTCTCAAAAGTGTTATTTGACGCGAGTTTTCATCACTTTTTGTGACGTTCAACATTTTTTGCTTCACAATAACTTCAAGAAATCATGCTCACATTTGGAACTTTTGACTGAACATCGTATTTATTTACCGATCCCGCCCTTCTTTAGGTAAGCGAAACATTTGTTTTTAATTTTTTGTACAAAATTTTACATACGGGTTGACTCTACCTGAAAAAATCAACTGAATGGTTCAGTGGTCAAGTTAACACACAATAAAACTCGGTGGAAACGAACAAAATTATGAATTACGTATGCTATCGGTGGCTTGCAATGGATTTGTATAGTTGTACGCGCACGGTAATTAAAGTAACCGCATCAATTACGTACTTACTGAGAAACTGCAATCGGACGCAACAAAAAATTGTATGTAAACAATATGTTATTAAAATATATAAAGGTACGTCACGTTTGGCAATCGTGTGTTTATAATTAACAGTTTAGAGCGTGAGGTCGCATTTTAACTGCAGACTTCCAAAAGCCGATACGGTAACTAAAGTTAACAATAGTAAAGAATACAGTATTATCATTATACCACAAGTTGGTCCTTCGATCCACGCTGCACCGGTAGTAGCCACTCTATGAAAGTGACAGACACAACAGTTTAGTTGGTATTCGTGGAATTAACTACCCCGTCTGTAGAACCCTGTAGTACATGTTGAAGAACGATAGGAAATCCTATATTAAATTTTATTGTAGTCAAAACAAAACAAAACTTTATATGATGATTCCTCTCAAATGCAGTAAATCAATTACCAAACTTCAACAGCATTCTAAATATTAGAGCAATAAATTGTTGACATTTAATTGTAAATATTAATATTTTCTCACATAACAAATTAGTAACGCAATTAAAATAATCGCGTTTAATCTGTTAACAATTTGTGTTAATGAGAAACAGTGGAGTGTTAAAGAAACAGTTTGTAAATGCCATCGTATTGTAAATAATGATTTGCAATCTCAGAAGGATTTATGAATAAAAAATGTTCTTGTTAATGTCAACTTTGATAATTAATAATAATTTATAGTTTTTTTCTATTGTAAAAGATATAAACTTTTATAAACCGGCTTTTGACTAAAAACAAGGAGATTCTTAATTTGACATGTATGTATGTATGCTTATGCGCGATTATCCCGCGTTTGGCAGAACCGATTTTGATGCGGTTTTCAGTATAGTATTTTTCAGACTTAGAAGAAGGTTTTAGGTATATTACCCGACTTAAAAAAATTGAGGTTTGCACTTTAATACGTGTTTTACATATTGTCCGCGATTAGTCAGAAGTCGATTTTTTTAAACATATTTTTACACTTGTATTATTCACTGACAGTCTCTTATTTAACTTGACAGTTAGCACATTTGATTTCTCCTAGATAAATATTTTATTATCTGTACGAATGTCAAAATATTTGAACGAAGAACAACTTTCGGATTTACATTCTGACATAACTAGATCGGATGGCCTTTCTTTAGGGCTCGTAGGTCGCCTAGTGACCTACGCCTATAGAGTAGGAAGTAACAATGTAATTATAGCACTATACAAAATGTACGTGTGTACATATGTACATACATACGCTAGAGGCCACGCGTACCACGACTATACAGCCTGTCGTATCAAAAGACCAGCAAAACGGCTTTCTAAATTAATTTTATTTCTCACCACATATATTATTCTTTATTTTTTGTTAAACGTAATTAACCAAAGTTTTTATCATTCATTGTGTGAATTTAATTTCAGTGGGGTCTTGTATATGGCTATTTTTTGTACATATTTATTTCATACACAATGGACTATAAGGTATAAAGTTTCGTACAAAATTTACCTAATGATTTGTACCAGATTTATTAATATTTATAATAAATAAATAAGACGTAGTAAAAAATTGAACCACAAGGCTAATCGTTTATCCATGGCCAGTATTTTTTCTAATTGAACTTGGAATAATAATTTTAATTATAAATCATGGCTTGAGTTCAAAAAATCATCAATTTACAAGTAGGTAAACCCTACCTTCTGGTATAAAAAAAACCTATAATTGTAAATCTAACTTTAATTGCTTATAGCATATAGTTTAGATCTAAGTTAAGAACAAAGTAACGTAGGAATACTGGCTAGTCATAAATAAAAAAATAAATATTAATAAAAACCCTACATTTACGACAGCAAAAAGTTTACATACAGCATGTATTCATACATGAGCCTACCAAATAATCTGTATTAGTAGATTTTTTTTATAAACAATTTATTTTATAAACCTGTTTCCAATAAGCAAGTTACTTAATCAGCAACAACGGGAAGCGAAACGTCACGAGTGTTGTATATCAACAGTAAAGTGATATTTAAGTAAATAAACAGTACAACGTTCTGAATACGTGACGTCAAACGGTGGAACTATTTTCAAAACATATTGTTACTTGCCTTTTATCCCCGAAGAGGTAGGCAGAGGTGCACTATTTATATATTACTGTTTTCATTATCAATGTTATAAGGCACAAGACCAATGTTGAAAACAAGCATCCCCTAATGACTTTCAGATCGGACGGTTAAAAACGGAACCAGAGGGTCACTGCAATCCCTATATATTTCATTTTACAAATTGAATGTTCTTCTAAAAAAAGATTTAAAAATAAATTATTTCCAAAATAACATAAAGTCTTCAATGTGCTTTTTATCTCTCCATTGATATTATTCTAATTACCTAATAGTGTAGTGTGATAGTACTTAAATGACCTTAATCTATTCATTAAACAAAATGTGTAGACTCTGAATAATTAACGACATGGCAACATTTGTAAATAAAAAAAAGAAACAATGATCATTATGAATTAAGTAGCAGATAAACAATTAAGTTAGTTCAAAACAAGTCTTTGTGTAGTAAGTGAGAATTTCGATTGTACCTACGATCTAATGTCAAGCTGTGTGGTGTCTAAGTAGAGTACATTAACACAACCCTTTAATCTTCCCGCGAGTCGTAAGGACCGATTAAAGGACCTTGCTTGACAACTTAAGGATTACTTGACAGAGATCGGGCAACAGCGATCTCTGATAAACTAGAATCTTTTAAATCGCAGTTTCTAGCGGTCGGCAGGCACGTGTAGATCATGGAAATTACTGTGAAGCAAATACAAAGATGAGATGTTATAACTGGCTTTCCCTTTAATGTAATGTGTGACAATTTACGGGGAGCGCAGGACGCTACAAACCACGTCTCTTCCTATTTTATATTTAGCGGTCCCACACAAAAATGTTGCCCATTTTAATGTGCCAGCTTCTGAGCGCTATAACCTATCCACACCATTTTATTCAAGATACCATTGGGTTTTTTTGTGTCATAGTGCACAATCACATTATGACATCTCCTCTTTGTACTTGCTTCATGGAAAACACCTTTATGAGTAGAAGAGGACCATAGTTGAGCAGTGGACTGTCACGAACTCTTGATGACACTCATCTATCAATGAAAGGGGCTAATTGTTATAAGTGTCAAGATTATTTATCTGGCTTTAAACACGGAATAAGTTAGCTATCTAGAGCGATCTCAGATTCCGAGGTTATCCTCCAGTTACTGGTTTCTATAAAAAATGTCTACTACTGCCTGCTATTGTTCGCACAACTTTTAATTAGATAGGTAGGTATGTGCGCGATGTACTATGTACATATATTAAAGTATCGTTGAGACAGAAATGGTTTTAAGATCATTTTAAAAATGTAAATAAAGTGTTCTCTTATTTCTTATATGTTTTTATCGATTTTCCTTTTTATACTAAAGTCTGGTTTATCCATTATTTAAATTTTTATAATTAACACAGTATAAGTTTACCTATATCGTAAATGCGTCAGTTTTGCATAGTTAATGTTTATTGTATAAAATAATTGTGTTGCATGAAAACACGTGTCTTGAGGCGATTTGATTCTATAATTTGTTTTTAATCTTATAAAATGTACGTAATTATTACAGTTTTAATGCATTCTTAGTAAACATGTGTTTTATTGATCGTTAATACCTTGCCGTAGCAAGAAATATCATAAAAGTAAATACGTATAAATCTATGCATAAGTATCCATAATTACTCTACCTTTAATATGGCACTATTCGAAGAGTAATAATGGTAGACTTTTGATATTCTTCTTTTATTAAACAAGTTAAATGAAAACTTTACCGTTACAAAACTAACACGTTGAACCTATTAAAGCAAATTTTGCAAACAACCCATTAACATAATTAGGGAAAAGTGAAATAAATGTAAATGAATGGTTATGTAGCCGACTGCCAAGCCTTCAATCTGGTCGCGATGTTGCGTGTAACTTTAACCCTGAACCAATGAGCTGGATACATGGACACTATAACCACATATTTAACCTTATTTTGACAGTAAGCTTAGTAAAAAATAATCTAATTCAGAATAGTCTCTCTATATACTATATATTTTAAAGTGCAAAACGATTTCGAAATGTTATAAAAGTGGTTATAATCAAAAGGATTAAATGAACATTTAAATATAAGCTGCAACTAAAACGTTGCGAATTTATTCTAATGCACTTTTTTATTTATTGTTACTTAGCAACATAGTAGCAATGACCTGTCTATACTAATACTGAGTGTCCTTATACGAGAGTGGTCTAAACAACAGTGACTACACCTCTCTACACGTGACGTTGTGTTATGAAATAACAGGTGGAACCAGCTCTACGATTATTGGTAATTATCACACCTACATTAAGTCACATGATTAGGGGCACTTTTTGGTCCTTATAGGAAAAAATAACTTGTAGACTAAGTAGTAACTTTTTATAATAACTATCGTAAATCGTGAGACATACTAAATTAATTAAAAATCACGGTTTACTCACGTAAATTAATAGAGAAAAGCCCTACTAGTTTTTCTAGTAGTAGTAACAAATAGAGCATTTTTCCATTAATTTACGTGAGTAAACCGTTATTTTTAGTTAATTAAGTCGTAACTTGTCGTACCTTACGGTTTTAAACAAAAAAGGCTTAGGTCACCAAGCGCGCTTCCAAGGACCAAAACGTTGCGAAATTAAAAGTGTATAGTGATTTATGTGTACTCTACTTCCTACAGATTCTATGGCAATCAGCCATTAATAAGCTGGAAGTGAATAATCGAACATCTATTAAAATGCAGCTATTATTTATTAATGTATAGTTAACATCTAAACTAAGGTTTTATTGCACGTCATAGCATTAACATTTACCTAATGTTTTGAAAGTTTTAAATAAAATTATCGTAAAACAGAGGTCATATAGAAGCATTAATTTGTTGAGATCAAAAATTTGATAATATTGATACCAAATTGAGACAAGTTTTGTCACCTCACATGTCATTTAACCTTCATAAAATACTAGTAAAATTTATTAAGAAAAAAAAGGATAGTATAAAATCATAGAGCAACGCGGGCCTCGTACCGATTTGCTCTATGTATAAACTTAAGATGAGAACAACAATAAACTTCAAAAACAATGACTTACAGGTATATAGACTAGCTACTACCGTGCGGTTTCACCTACTCTGCTCGGCTCCTTTTGATCGTAGCGTGATGCCTAATAATAATAATAACGTAGCCTTTAACCTTCCTTGATAAATGAACTATCCGACACTAAAATATTTTTTCAAATCAGACCAGTAGTTCCGAAAATTAATCCGTTTAAACAAAAAAACAAACGCTTCAGCTAAATATATTAGTATAGATATAAGATAAATATTCAAACTAGTTTTTCTATGAATGTCGATGTGAATTGAACATGCAATACTCACATTATTTTTTAAGAAATCGTGATGTTTTTAAAATATTTTTTTCATATTATATTTCCTTAAACGTACATTTAACC
Organism: Spodoptera frugiperda; assembly: GCF_023101765.2. Taxonomy (NCBI): domain Eukaryota; kingdom Metazoa; phylum Arthropoda; class Insecta; order Lepidoptera; family Noctuidae; genus Spodoptera; species Spodoptera frugiperda. The sequence goes on along the minus strand of NC_064214.1, from coordinate 3,346,370 downwards.
ATGAACCCTGTAATTAATTGATAATCATTTAACTTTATAAAATATCAGTTTGCGTAATCATCTCCATATTTTGATTTTTTATTGATCTAATTATGTGCCTATAATTTATTTCTATTCAAATTGATACATTATCATGCTTCCGATTTCAACACCTGGTTGGTTTGATGGACAAATGTAAAATAGTTCCGGTAGTTATATTTTAAAATATTATTATGTATTGAATATACTAAAGTTTAATGCGTAATTTACAGTCCATGATGTTATGGGTCATTATCGGATAAATCACTTGGTTTGTTTGTATCACACAGCCTTGTGTCACATGTCCAATCACTTGTAAGATTACCAGTTCATTCATCATAAATAATTGTTTATGTATTTTATTGAGTTTTATCCTTACATTGTGAACTCACATGTTTGTAGTTAAGGTTTTTTCTTAAAGGACTATTAAGGACCTCTTTGGTCCTTCTAAATTAAATCGTATCAATATTCTATGAACGTAAAATAATGAGTACCAAATTCACTTTCTACAATACGTCCTCCTGTATTAGGTTAGGTGACTGGCCTAGCTATTATCGTACATCTTATACATAGAGCACAAAAGGTAGGCGAGGTGCTATTGAAATTGTCTAGTCTAGATAGGTTACTATAATAACAAGCTAATCTTGTAATTTGGTATTAAATAATAATTAATGTTTCTTATGTAGATTATCATTTACTTTTACATAACGTTAGCTGCATGAGTGACGCTACCGGCTACAGTCGGCCGGCCAGCGGGCCAACCCAAGTAAATACGATCGTATCACGAAACTAGAACGAGCACAATGAACGTTCGGTTCAATGCAACTATTCAATAGAATAAACTTTTCGAATTCCCGCTCAATGATAGCCGAATGCATCGTAACCTTTTAACCTTCGAATCGTTTCAAACGTCACATTTTGGCGCCAAACCAAAATGTCATTTTGACAGCTTAACGTCGAGATTGCCATACTTAAATAATAATTAAATAAAGGTAAATAGAAGTAATTAGGGCTCTTGAATGCTAATAAGTAAATCATTAGATGTTCTTGTACATAAACGTGACAATAATTCATTATGAAATTACGCCCTTCGCTCTTCCTAATGAATTTTCCTGTGTTCACAAACCTACATGTTAGGCACCTACATACTGGCACATTGCTTGAAGTTGTTTGTATGTAGACGCATAAAGTTTTTATTGTTCGATCCAATTGATACTTTGACTTCTTAGTACTCAGAATAAGTAATAGGTCTAACCGCTAACAACATTGTCCTGTGGTTGCCTACTTAATAATGTTTACTAATAAATTACTAATAATTATTGGTTTAGACAAATAAAACTCAAACGTGACTGAGTCACGTTTAACTGAGGTTATATCCACCAAACTTGTTTCATGATTAACGTATGTTAATTTTTACTTTTAATTGGTTGAAGACGCGCTCTGAATTCGGAAGGTCGAATGTAGATGTTAGATAAGAAAATCATACTCGTGTCTATCGTGCAAGCATTCAGAATTCCAAGCTGCATCATAATCGCATCATGCATGCAATGCCAAGGACTTGCCACTTGAGTACTTCCAGCCTTCTGATGTACAAGAATAAACGCACAGATAAAATATGCTAATTAAACAATTACACACACTGTACCTAAACGTCGAATGGGATTAACTTATTTTATACTTGTTTATTTTTTTATTACATTTTTATTGTTGCTGCCAGGAAACAGGTTTGAGATGACAAAGAATAAACTTGTTCTGTCAATGTGCGGATCGATATTTCAATGTTTTTAATGTTATTTTTTAAAGGCCAACTAGTCTAGTACGTAAACAAAACAGAAAAACTAGGCTACTCATGGTTTTATTTACAATAAGATAATTAAATAAATAAAGTTGAGAGAAAAAAAACTTATTTCTCTACTCAATTAGGGTTCCGTGCAGCAAATGTATAAACAGCATTTACAATGATACGAATCAACTTTTATTTTATATTAGTTTTTCTCAATAATACTTCAAAATATCAATGAAATTATCAATATAGAGTTCGCTTATGAATAAAATCGATGCAGATATTTTATATTAACTATATCGCATAACTCACAAAGATAACAAACCCATAATGCACTTGAGTCAAGAATCCTAAATAATTTTCTATCGTCTATTCTCGTATGATCCGAAAAAATAAAAAACTGGAAGTGAAATTCTTATTCGAACTTGGCCAATTTATACCCTAGTCTTTCTACAAATTTTCTTTTATTTACCCATAAAATAAAAATGTATCAAATAATGTATGTAAGTTACAATTGCATGAATACAAATGAATGAAAAAGTTTCCAGTCGATTAGTTCTACTCGTAAATTATTTAGAAAAGTGACGCTCCTTTGCTTGTTAATTTTCATGACAATATAATTGTTACAAGGTTCTATTTCCTAATCTATGTAGGTCGTTTTATAAAAAAAACTACGGTTTGTAAAAATACTAGTCGGTGTCTCCCAGTCCCATCCCAGTCTCTCAGTTACAGTCGTATATCAAGGTATCTGAATGTGTTGGTAAACGAGGTAGTGTTAGTCTTCGCACATGTTAACTCGCGGGCGGATTTATCAAACATAGGGCACGACATGTTCTCGTACAATACCCGGGTGCAGTGTAACTAGCGGGCAACTTAGCGACTGCAGCAACGCTGTTACATCAAACGTAAAGACGTATGGGTGGGTGTGTTCACGTCGAACTAGTAGAGAGTGCGATTCAATCGCGCCGCCAGGTAAGTTGAAACGGTTTGAATTTATCGCCCGCGCAAACGCTTGGCGGTCAACGTGAAAACAATTCGCGACTAATCGCAACCTCTACCACGCACACTGCAATGAAACTGTGAAAATGATGAGCTGTCATGTAATGTGCGAAAATATTGCAAACACTCGTTCGTATCCCCTTCATATCACGAAATAGTTCTAAATTCGGTACATCAATCGACTTTTTATAGTCTTCACATTGAAATTTTGACGAGGAACGTCGATCGTAAAAATAATGGAGTTTTCTGAGTTATATTTACATCGAGATTCTACCAGACACCCCTTATAAATAAATCTAAAGTAAATACTGCAAATAAACTTGTTGTTTATGTTTAAATCCGCCATGATGCGCATTGCGCTGCGCGTGAAACTTTTCCTGTAAAACACTGTTTGAACTTTATTTTTGCAAATTTTATAGGATCTTGTTTTATGGAGGCGTCTATTTGCTTATCATTTAGCATTGACGCACATTATGCAGTCTTGTTACTTCATCTCATGACATAAACTAAGATGTTATTGGAGTTATAATTATCTAATCACAATTTTGCCAGCGGGATTTTTAGAATAGAGCTTTCAGTTACACAAATATGTTCCTGATCTATGTGTCATATCAAAAATCGGTTAGAATAAAAAATATATCGGATAACACTCGCCATCAAAAATTACATAAGACGAAAAGAAAAACACATAAGCAGAGTCAAAATAACAAAAATTAAGCGATGCACTGTTCGAACCAAACGTATTTTATAAGTAAACCGCGTACATATATACTGCGTGTATATGTATACATATATGCTACTAAGATGGTAGTAGTGTGTGTATCGCGTCCAACGCAACAAAGGACGGGAAGCAGCTGTCAGAATGGCCGGTCCACTGCTACCCACTGTTCCATCGTCATATTACATACTTTTTATTAAGTATTATCTAACATTAATTGTGCTACTTTTTAATACATTTCCAAGTTAAATATAATTGTGAATTTGATGCTCTCAGGCGTCTGCCTGTCATGGTTCCAAAGAGTCTGTGACCGACGGCGACGAGACGGTTTAACAGAAAGAGAGTCCTAGCGTAATATCGTTTCATTATCACCTTAATTTAGTTAACACTACACTAACACTTTTTTGGCGATTCTATAGTAAAGGAAAAGTTCTTGTAACTTGAAATATTAATTTGGGAATTCTGTTTGTTTCAGACGAGCCGTGCGCCGTTGTAAGCGACCCACAGCCCAGTAAGAGTTACCTTTTGTCCGTAAACCGGCGCCATACCAAGCAACCCGCCCGCATAGGATGGTAGAAACTGACCCCGGGCCCAAGAAATCTCACAGTAAGTACTATTCAGGCAAACTGCAGACAGAAAACTCGGCTAATACTCCGAAAACATGTCGTCCCTACGGCGTTCACGTGTTAAGGAATGAAAATGTTAATACGTTTTGTAAAAAAAAGGAATAGAAAACTGTTGAGGGCAAATCCTCCGCTAACATCGGTCACCGGTGACCATCACGGCATTCAATGTGTTAACAAACTTAATTTTAGAGATTTTTGCCTTATATATAGATGAAATAGAATAGCTAAACGTATACATAAACACATCTCAAAGAAACATTAGAAGACAAAACAGTTTCTAAGTCAGTTTAATAAGAAAAAACACATCCATTATTCATTTAGTTTCATTACTCATTTTTGTAGTTAATTAAAGATTCTTACTTGCTTGTTTTCCTTATCCTTATAAAGTTAGAGACCTAACTTCGTAGAAGTAATTGTTTAGTTAGCTTAACTAGTGGTGTTGATATACGATCAACCACAAGTACATAAAAAAGTAAAAGACGGCATACGCACTTGAATTTTTCTTAGAAAACATTGCATTTTACAAAAATGTAAAGACGCTTGTATCGTATGTTTATTTAAGACTTAGTGAGTAGATTCCGTGCCTACATTTATCCAGTTATTTTGGTAGAACAGAATTCAACTGGTTTATACTAGACTTTTTTCATATTATAAAACAAACCAATCTATAAATGAAAAACATTCATGAAAATTTTCGACTTTAAGATATTATGTTTAGATTCTTTTTACATCGAAGAGACTGAAAAAACCAAACGTTGTTCTATCTTTGAGGTACTCATACTACGGCCCCTGATTTAACCTACCATGACTTACAATTAGGAACATAACATATTGTACAAATATAACTTGTTAACTGCTTTAAACAGACAACTTATTGGAATCAAGCCACATGACACATGTCCATTTCGTAACCTCAACTGAAGATTATGCACATCTCAAGGTAACCAAGAGATACTGAACAAATGTTTAACGTTAAGACGTTAATAAAAAACGTGCCAATCATAACATATTGGGTACAGTTGGTTAAAAAAATATTGAATTCTTCCTATAAAACGAAAATAGGAGAGAGTGCAATTGAAACCTTTAATTACAATACCCAATTGCATAGCCTAAAAGCTGTTGTAAGAAAGAAAATATTAGCCGAAAAGAGCAGTACGGTATTCCTGAAAAGTCATTTTCTTTTGTAGCCAGTCTCTAGGGCTTTATCAATCTACGACATTCATCATAGTCAGGTCAATAATTTCAGAGTAAGCGAAACTATTACCAAACAAACTTATGCATCTGGTAATCTACTTCATTCGATGCATTACAAATTATGGTATTGAAAAGGTTTGTCGGCTTGATTGAAGTGTCTATATCCAACCATTAATGTTGCTAACTATACTGACGGACTTATTGTGTCCACGGCTGCACCAAATATTGTTAGCGAGACCTTGCCGAATGTCAGTACCTGTGCCATACGTAATGTGTGCAATAATCATGTGTTACTTTGGTACTGTGTAGATTGTAGATAAACGTGTTATGTAGGCAAGTACTTAATGCTCTGCTTGACGACTATGTAATGAAATCTAGCCTTTATTTTGAGAAGAGCTAGGGAGTGGGGATTTTTTCACACTAAAACTAACCATTGCAGACCTATGTTCAGCAGTGGACGTCTTGTGGCTGATATGATGACGATGATGATGAAAACTAACCCAGTTGGTCACCATTCTTTACAAGGGTCACTAGATCTCCTCAATAGACGGAATTACTTATAGTTTTTCTGTGTGAAATTCAGCTAGAGAAAAATATCCATAATGCAAATATAATATTAAAATACTTAACAACTTAGTCACAAACTCAACAATATCTAAGTGATCACGTAACACAGGACACGTGCATTGCAGAAAAAGTCAATTACCTAATGTTACGCTTATTAAGACCTAGGTATTGCTATAGTTTGCTTGAAACAAACTAAAATATTGACACTGCGGTGATTGCGTCACGGTATTTTTATCAGGAGTAAAAATAATCGTGTGTCAGGCAGTCTTCTTTAAAGATTTTAGTAATAGGTATATATACGTTACATACTAGGTATATAATATAAAGACTAGGTAATGACGAAACTAGACTATTATTAGTATCATTAAAAACAGTGTATGATAAGGTTTTTCATGTAGAACGTTTAAGTAACATAACGTCATATATAAGCAATTATATAAGATTCTCTTTTCTCCGATTTTATATTATGCATCCCATGTCTTAACTTAGGATTAGAGATCGAGAGAGAGGCACTTTTCGTTCAAAGGGAGGGATTGTGATATTTAATCCAAATTACAAATGTTTTCTTTTTGTTGCAGATTGTGATGTAAAAAGGGACCTTCAACTAAACGGCCCAGGTTCCAAAGCCGCCGAGCTTGGTAAGTGAAATGAAAATTATCGTAGTTGCAGAAAAATATGCAACGTCACGCCTTTTAATCCCGAAGGGGTAGGCAGAGGTGCACATTACGGCACCTAACCTAATGCCGCTATATACAATGTACCTACATCCAATGTACCATTTGTGTTATAAGTCTTTTGTATTAGAGGGTGAGCCTATTGCAATTCCAGACTCCGTGCTACTACTGAGAAATTTTCGAAAACCGAAAATAGCCGCATTTTGCTGAAAAATATTTCCCATTTAAGTTACCTTTAAGGACAACTAAGTACTTATGACTTATTTCATTTTATTCAGGCGTCGTACCTTCACTGAAGACACAAGTCAAGCTCGACCCCGAGAAGGGCTCCAACTCGGAAAAAGCTGACTTCGAGAGGGCTATCGAGTTAACCGGTAAGTTAATTGCTATGGGTAGAGGGCGCTGTTACGCGTCACACGTATTTTTAAAATAATAATAAAGAAGGTTTAGGTAATCAACGTAAAACATGTTTGAATAACAATAATTTGTTAAGCTTAGGTTCGTGTTGTTGTTGCATTAACTGCTAATTAAAATAATAAAGTTCACGGTAATCACAAAATATTTAATACCCATCTCTTTGATCTAACTGATGATGACAATTAAACGGTTGATTACGTCACAGACTTTCACAACCACATAAGTACATCAGTTATTAAAATACCTATCTCTAATTTTCTATAGAGTGTAAATCACGTATGTGAGTTCTACCTATAATAATTTAACCGTTTTTCTCCGATTCGATTGCCAAAAAAGGTGCTACAATGTAACATCGACATGACTCCTACATTTACGTATTTAACACGTCGCACCGGAAATGTGTTTAGAACACCTATGTCATAACAATGATGACCAAGCGGTTGTTTATTTAGCTGACTACAAAAGTTACACATTAAACAATAAACAAAATACAAAGTAAATCAACAATAACGGAAAAGAATCAAATAACGTATCAAATTAAGGATGTCACATAATTAACACTTATTTTGTAAATCGACACCGCGACTGCGACCTACTGTAACATAAAAACGTAATGCGCAATTACATTGCATTGTTGACATACAATTACGTAATAAAAACAATATGGAATCATATAAGGCTTGGCTCGTAACTTGAACGAAGTTTTATGAATGAAATGTATTCGGGTTTCATTCCTCGCAGTGGTACCTATCTGTGGGCCGGTGTAAACACGCCACTTTTACTAGGAACTGCATCGTACGACGGCTGTGACGCCCTGATTGAAACATGAGATCTTACACGAGCTTTAGCTAATGTTTTCAACTTGTTGTTCTGTTATTATCACTTCCTTACTTGTAAACAACAAAGGATAATTAGCTACTGGCAATTAAGGCTTCGTGTATCACAACGGTATCTACTTACTTGAAAATGTATGGAATTTTTCGATTTGATAAAAAAAAGTAACGATATAGCTCGCTATTAGTTGTTCAGCATTCAACTAAAGAATCTCTTCTAAGATTATGTAATATTATGTAAAACTGATAAATTATGCGTAACTCAAAGACCGCTAACACAAACGATTGTTTTCACACAGTCGTTCACACACTCTATGTGTAGGGAACTCGGAACAATTGATCGTATCGCTGATAGCAGGAGTAGCAGAGCTAGGAAGCTACAAGTAACTGTTTGTTTGTGCAGGATATGGACGGTTCCACTACCTGCTCCTGGCAGTATGCGGCCTCGTCAGCACCTCGGAGGAGATGGACGTCATCTCGATGTCCTTCATCCTCCCATCGGCACAGTGCGACCTAGACCTCACTACACAGACTAAAGTAAGTTTCCTTTACAAGTAAAGTTGTTTACTTTACGGTAACATCCCAAAACTTGTATTACTCGGTGAATAGTTGCAATAACAGTTTAATGTTTAACAAGATGTGACTGAAATGTTCGCAATCAAAGGCAATCAGTTAGGTACCTACTTTATTGAGATATATTCAGGGGATTTTATTTTACGCTGCACAGTTTTTTGTTACCAGTCATTGTACTTGCTAATTAATGACTTTAAGTGAGTACGCTACTACAAAACATAGGTATTATGTTTCATTCTAACTACTTATATACTTTGAGTTAACTTGAGAAACCCATTAAAAACGACCGCGACTTCGTTAAGAGTCTTCCGTGATACCTGATTTAGAAATCAGAGATATTTTAGTTAAATCCAATGTTATGATGCAAATGTCTAAACATTTGCTAAGAATATACATTAGTATATTAGTATACCTATTAAGGTATATCGCCAACTTATCAACAAAGTGGCTGCTTCTTTCGTGTCTTTAAGGTATCAAATGCTCATTTGCTAACCCACTCATGCATATTTGGTGATTGCAGTTAGTTTAATCGCATAAGTCATCAGTATCATTTACTGATGCAGATTTGAATGACGTACCTACCTGAAGCAAAAAATAATGGTTTAATTAAAAGAATTCACGTAAAAAACGGAACTAATTAAAATGCACCACTTAATTACGAAGTTCTTAGTTTCTTTTTTATATCTTAAGAAATCGGTGGAGTACCTAAAAGGACGAAGTGGTAAAGAAGGTAATGCTTATGTATGTAATAAGTAATACACGAGTGTGTACTCGTGTGTTGCGATTGCAATATATTTTGTCCCCCTACTATTTGGTTGGGTTACGTCCCGAACTAAACTGCGTTGCTGTTGATTTGACCAGTAGCCGGAGCTCATAACTGGTTCATCTTCCTTTCTCATTCATAAACTGTAGTGGAGTATATGTACTTCATGTGGAGCGTAAATAAAGACCAGACAAAATATGTTTTTGGTTGAATTTTTGGTCTATTACTAAGATCACTCGACGTTTAGCTTGACTTTTGTAAGCACATAGCTGTGCATTAAACAATGTCAAATTAATAATCTTTGTTAAAATCAATTAACAATGCGATGCTACATTTTCACGGGAATACCGCGCTCGTAATTTTCCAGTTGTCATTTTATGAATGAAACTGTTCATTTAGAACGAACACCTCATCGGTTTTACTGTGTATACCTATGTATCTGTTAGGTACCTACTTACTGGAGGGAAAACGTGTTTACTCATCTTCTATTGAATGTTTCAATTCCCATTGTGAATTTCCGTAACTATTATAGAAGCTGAAGGTTGTTTTAACTTTGACAATACTATAAATAAATCGTAGCCTCAGATACAATTTGAAACCTAAATAGCAGGTACCTAACTGCATGATAAAATATAAATAATCTCAAAAGCATTTAAGTGTCAAATTAGAATTTAGTTTGTAACGAATCTTGAGAAAAACTTACGATAACATAACACCTAACTAGGTAACTATTCTTGTTTGTGAAACGTATAAACCATAAACAGAACCTTATGTCATTCAGTAGCATGTAAATTTCGCACGGTGTGAATTATTTGCAAACAAACATAGCCCCGTAGTACATAACAATATGTGCTTGCGTGTGACGGTCAATAATAAATTGTTAGTAATCAATTAGATGTTAAACATTTCGAAACTTTAACGATGCTACAACGATTTTCGGCGAAGTCAGATCTTCAAATTGTTAGTTTTGAGTTGTTTATAATGATCATGTCGGTTCATTCAAGGCTTTGTTTATTCTATTGCCAGGAACCAGGCCTATAATATTGGTTTTACCTTATGAGCAAGTCGCTTAACCTTATTGCCAACGGACATCACTGGATGCAGAATAATACGAAATAAAGAGGATTTTATTCTTACAACTATGCACACTCATCTGAAATAATGTAGGGATTCGATTCGGTTTTGGCATCAACACAAAAAGGCAAGAAGGTTGTGCAGTTTCATTGCGTAAAATAGTTAGCATTTAAACTAATCGCTCAACGTTGGTAGACATAAAATTAAAATAAAATATCACTTTGTTATTACAGGGATGGCTGAACAGTATAATCTTCATCGGCATGATGGTGGGTGCGTACGCGTGGGGCTCCGTGGCGGACTCGCTGGGCCGCAAACGGGTGCTCATCGCCATCTCCGTGGTCAACGCGCTCGCCATCGTCGCCTCCTCCTTCAGCCAGAACTACGAACTCTTCATGCTCTTCCGCTTTATCAATGGTGCTGCGTAAGTACACTTCTTGGGTACATTATAGAACAAACATTATACATTTCTCGTAGTGTAGGTACCTACCTACACTACTATAAGGAACACAAGTGACCCACTTCTAGTAAGTAGTAAGTAAGTATAATATGTTTACCTAAACATATTGGTTCACAAACGATCATACGCAGCGGTCACTCTTACCAAACGTGCGGCAATATTTTTATCGCCGCGTTACTTAATGTATCGCTGTTTTCAGGAATACAAGTCCTATTGTTAAACAAGATTCAGTATAACTGTTTCAGTACCTATATAGGTCATTAATATCCGAAACAAAGGCTGAAATTGTAGAGTTTCAGTTGTTACCAACAACATAAGTATTACATAAGTAACTACTGATTAAGAAGTAATTGTGTTGAGGTGAGGAATTTTGGCTTGAATATAAATTGGCAGGACTTTATAGGTAGGTTACCTAATTCGATCGATATCTCCTAGTGTTAACTGAAACTATTTTTACATTCCGTATAGTACATATGTATGTATAGTAGCTACATAGTACATACTTTAATTCTTACTTCAATTATAAAACTAGTCGAATAGAAGTGAAATTGACGCTTGCATCAAGCAGGATATCTCGTAACGAAACGTAGTACGAAAGTACCTACCTCAGGATATGAAATACATTTTCTGACGTCCTTGCATAACGAACACCGAACACCAATTGTTTATGAAAGTTACCTATTGGGTACACAAGTACCCAAGACTTCAATGACAACATTGAAGAAGACGTTAGTTCCCAGTGAGTTAGTGACATTAAACTAAACGTCCTATCACAATCATGGTTTTCTACAGTTTACCACAATAGATATTTTTGATATCTATTAGGCACATATTGATTACCTATATTATTTTTGTCAACAGTTTAGGTGGATCCGGTCCCGTGATCTGGTCTTACTTCGCGGAGTTCCAGCCGAAGAATAAGCGAGGTGCTATGTTGAGTTTCATGGCGGCTTTCTGGACTCTTGGCAACTTGTTCGTCGCTGGTTTGGCCTGGGTCATCATCCCTAGCGGTAATTATCATTACTCCTTTTGTAAAGAATTAATATTAGCTACTAGCACTCTTTCGAGTGATGTTGGTGTTGTCGAGTGCTTAGGTATAAATTATTGAATACCTATGCTATTTCTTAATTTCAGAAATCGGAGGAGTCACAAATGGCTTCGTGTACAACTCATGGCGTATCTTCTTGCTCGTGATGTCACTGCCTTCCTTCTTGGTAGCCGCATTACTTTTCTTGCTCCCCGAATCACCCAAGTTCTTGATTTCCAATGGCCGTCACGACGAAGCCTTAGAAGTATTCAAAGGCATCTACATGATGAACACCGGCCGGAGTAAGGAGGAGTACCCAGTCAAACAGCTGCTGGTCGAAGAGAGCTACCACTCCAAACCAGAGAAGCAGATTGAAGCCAATAAGGAACCTAAGTCTAAGTTAAGGAAAATGTTCAGCGACATTGTGGAACACAGCAAACAGTTATTTGTGCCGCCTATACTCAAGTTTACAGCGATCTCTATCACTATTAATTTCACATTCCATATTGGGTGAGTATCCATACCAAGCCAATTTTTGCCCGGGTATTATAGATACTTGGTGTACCTACTCCTCTTTACTACCCCTAGCCTAACATATTTTTTTTCTGCAGGTACTACGGCCTCATGATGTGGTTCCCAGAGATGTTCAACCGATTCGACGAATGGTCCCGGACGCACGACAACGCGGAGGCTGACATTTGCATGGTGACTGAGTACGTCACACAATTCGGAACACATTCGACGGCAGCACAGTGCGACGCTCACATAAATTCTGATGTATTCATGGATTCGCTGATCACTGTAGCTGCTGCTATTCCATCTAACATATTTGCCGTACTTGGTATGGACAGACTCGGAAGGAAGTTCTTCCTTGGTAAGCACATTTTTAATAGATATTTTTTGTAATTTCAGTCCTATGTAATAATTTGCCTAATCTTTTTTTATCATTCCAGTGTTCGCAACATTCTCAGCTGGGTTGTGTTCAGCCGCTATGTACTTCGTGTACAATAAGACAAACAACTTAATCGTTAGCGCCATCTTCAGTTCGGTGATATCCTGCGGTAACGCGTCACTCGACTGTCTCATCACAGAAGTCTTCCCTACTAACTTGCGGTAAGATTATTTACAATGTTGAATTCTAAATTCGCCGCTAAAGGCGCTAGTACTAGAAGTGATTGAACATGAGACCTCTCACTACATTAGTCCATCTGGTGACCATCGTAAAATTGATGTCTTCATAGTAAACGATGTTTACAAAATTACGAAAGCATGGGATTAATAAGTATTTTGTTTACAGTGCTACCGGTGTAGCGGTGTCGATGGTGGCGGCCCGGTTGGGCGGCATCATCGGCAACGTGGTGATCGCGGCGCTGCTGGACACGTACTGCCCGGCGCCCACGTTCATCGTGGCCGTGCTGCTGGCCAGCGGCGGCCTCATGTGCCTCTTCCTGCCCAACACCACGCGGCAGGCCCTCTCCTAACATCGCCACCGCTCATACAGAATGCCACCACACTCGACTTTTTCTTGCCGTACAAACTTTTATTTGTAATGTCAATCTCTAAGAAGACTCAAATGGCATTTTGTTTGAGTAACTTTGGCCTGCCATGTGATATATAACATAATTTTAAGATATTAAGCATTAATCTCATCGAAAGATCATTGATGTAACTAGTTTTTTACATATTTGTACAATAGTTTTATATTAACTTAAAGAGTTTATTTATGAACTAAATGAAAGTACGAACGATACATATTCCTAGTAAATAAAGCAATTGACTGTTGTAGGTTGTTATAACTTATTACGTTATATATTTGTTTGAAATTGTTAAAACAGACTAAAGTTTTGCATCAGATCTTTTATTGGATAAAGTATTATAGGCTAAGATTCATTTCATTACCATGTTGTAATTATTGCAACTATTTTAATATTACGAATTTATAAATTACCATTGTTATCGTAGTTTGTAGTTGTGTAGTACGTAGTAAAATTATAAAACACGAGTTGTGATATAATAAAGTTTGTATCCAAACTGCATTGTATATAAGTGCATTTTTTCGTAACCATGAAACACCTTATTGATTACAATGCAATATATTTTCCTAAATTCATTTCAGTGCCTTAGTTTTATTTTAATAAGTAAGTGTCACCTGAAAAAGGAATGAGTAAATCATCAAAGTTATTTTGTGCTGTTTTATTTCATGGGCGCCTCCATTAATGACAAAATAACAACAAGCTGTTGATTAAAATTTATTTAATAAAACTACACAGAAGTTATTACTAAAGACTCCATTGTATAGTCTGATCTAGATTTTACATAGATCACTCAAACAAACCAATAAGTGCTTTTGACATTATGTTTAAAAATTACTTCAACAATATTGTACTTAATATTAACCCTACATTATTGATATAAGAAATGTATCCTGTTTAACTGACGGTCGACGGCCGCATTCACAAATCTCTCTTATACTTCAACATTACTTGTCCACTGGTGAACATAATTCACGATAACTTAACAGCACTTCCATGTACAGGTCTGCGACAGCGTTACACGTACTCCAACCTCGCTAGACGTTACAAAAATAATATATAACTACTTTTTTATATATTACACATACGATCCAACAAATATCATAATTCAATTTAAATTTACAATCGTAAATCCTTAACCTAAATATTGTATGCAGTATTGCATTATACTTAATTGTTTTATATGACAAGTCCAGCCCAAACAGTTTGTTTCTTCAATTTTGCTTTCTATAACTAGATATTTACACAATCATGTCTCTGTATGCGTTTCGAACGCTCACAATCATTCTCAGATAATAGCGGCACCATTTATATTATACTCGTTCAAAATGTTCCACAACAGATAAAAATATTCCTATTACATAAAATATAGATTTAAAACGCCAAGATCGAACAATGAAACAAGTTTAAATAATAATCTATTGCACTAGTAACATGACAAGTTATGAAATAGGCACAAATAAATAAAATTCTAAGAACATCAATGACAATAAGTGATGTTATGTTCGACTGGTCGCGAGGAAACGCTATCATCCCTTCTCCTTCGTTTGTGCTATAACATTTCTCAAATCTAATACAGAATGCATTACAATTTCATTGTATTCAAATATATTAACTGCTGAATGTACTTCAATTGTCAAGATTAAGTATAATGTATTTTAAAACTTCACATTCTTTCAAGCAAAAAGATCTTCAATACATTAATGTAGCTAATTAGGTTTGCCAACTTCAGCGTGCACATGTATCAATGCAAATAAAAAAATGAAATTAATTAGGCATATGAGAGTTTTAGATTGTATTCACTCAACACATTTACATTACTTAATCATAGTTTCGTGGAGACTTGAGAAATATTATTTACGAAAGGGAAAAGACGAAGGCATCCCTCTTAACTGTGGCGAGACAGTTCACTAACCGACAATTGTATAGCCGGCTGCAAGGGGATCTCAGCTGACGCTTCTGAAATGTCCGAGCCAGGAGTAAGCAGCCGGCGAGTCCACTGACCACCATCTTCAGTTTCCGACTCCCGGACATCAATGGAGGATGGAGATCCAACTGCTGAGTCTACTGAAGAAACAGTTCTCTCTGCTATGTCGTCCGTCAATATTGGCATGGATTTCCCGACAGATTCTTCTTCCGTTAGCAATGGCATCGAAATAGGGCCACCCATTGGCACATCTGTTTCCTCTGTGGTTACATAAGTCATTTCCGTATTAGGTGACGGTAGCAAAGATACTCCAGACCCATAGTTATTGTTGCTCAGAGGATCTGTTGTTTTTGCAGGTGCTATCCTAGGGTCTGTCACAGTAATAGGTAATTCTAGTGAAGTCGGCACTGTCGGAGGGGTGACACCGATTACTGCGAGACCATCCTCTAAATTGGAAGGAATGGCAGGTTCACTGTCTACTTTAGTAGGTACCTCAACAGGAGTCATAATGGGCTGATTTAATGTCGTACTAGTCTCAGATACACGACAATGAACTGATACATTTGCATTCAAATCACGGAAATCTGGGGCCTCGTCTCTTGTTGTATCCGCATGAAAAACATCACTATTAGCTAAAGCCGCCTCAAGAATGTCTCTACGCTCGGGTTGTGTTGATAATACGGGTAAGGGTTCTGCATGCATAGGAACTAGTTGATTATTATCTAGGACTAGAGGTCGATTGTCAACAGGAGTCAAAGTGCCATTCTCTTCAATGCAAAGATAGAATGAACCTACAGGGCCGCCAAAGTGTTCCCCTGGTACTGCCAGCAGTTGACTGTCGCCTAGGCCAGCAGGCGGGGCGGCGGCGGGTGGTTCTGGCTGAGTCACAGTGCTAACTGGCTCTGGCTGTTGTTGTCGGACGATGGCAGTCGACGGTAAAAGTTCTTCGAAGTTATCAAAATCAGAATAAGTATTCGTAGTACCAATGGATACTGTGTTAGATACAGATGGCACATTAGGTGCATTGTTGCTCAGAGGAGTCAAGGCAGGAGGAATCGAAGACAAAGGCGCGGGTGCAGGTGCTATAGCTATTTCTTGTTGTTTCATTTTCTTAGCTGGCGTTGGTGATTCGGATATCGTCTTACGTACTCTCTGTTTGTGTACTGTAGGCGCTCCTGTCTCATTCGGCGAAATAGTTATCGTTTTTTGTACAAGAACTTTATTATCCTGTATAGGTGTAGTAGTTTTCTGTACAATTTGCCCAGTCCTTTGCAAATGTTCGAATTGTGCTGCTGTAAGTTGCATGACTGCACCAGATTTTTGTTGTAAGAATATTAATGGTTCTGAAGATGACTTCTGAATTGTTTGAACTAGTTTTTTGGGTTCTGATGCGATTATTCGCTTGGGTACAGGTCTAATTTCCGGCATGGGCGCTATATTTTGCGTAGTAGTGGCGACTCTCCCACCGACAATCAATTGGCCTTTTGATGTAATTATTGCACTTTTTTGTTTCGGCACAATCCTGGTCTGAGTCTTTGCAGGTGCGACATTTTGAGTTTTTGTCGATGTTAATGATGTAACTAAAGATTTTTGAGTAACAACACCTGGATTGGTTGAGATCCTATGAGTTATAGTTTTCAATTGAGATACATTAGATTGTTGTTTCTTTGGAAATAGCATCTTCTCGTGTTCTGGAGTGAGGACTATTCTAGACTGCGCACCTTGAGCGTTAGTTATGATCATTACGGTATTTCCAGGACTGCTATTGTCGGTCGAAGACGGAATTAATTTCGCCGAAACCGGTTTATTGTCCGTAGCAGTTATTTGAGGTTCGGATCCCTTTGCTACAAGCACATGAGCTTTGCCTGTTTGAGGATCTATTACAATCTTTTGTGTCCTGCCAGGGCGTGGTGAGTTTGGAGTAGGTAAAATTATGAATTTCTCGGCCTTGCCAGTATTCTGCTGAACTGACTGTATTAGGGTTGGTGCTTGTTTGACTTCTTTGATACTAGTCTCACCTTTCGTCATTATAATTTTCTGTTTACCTGTAGTCTTATCAATTACTAACATAGGTTTTGCCCCTCGTAATTTTGAAGATTTTGATAGAATATTCGGGGTGCTAATTTTATTACCATCACTGACAGGATTCATTAATAGAGTTTTCATTTCAGATTTATTAGAGGTTGCACTTATGCCAATTTTTTCACTTTCTATAGCTTGTTTTGTCTTCACAAGTTTTGGCGGATTCGGTGTGTGAGTTATAATGTTACCGTCAGACATTACGATGGGCATTTTCTCAATACTTTCGGGAGTTAGTAGATCTTCAGATAATACAATAGGCATTGAGTTAATATCAAACATAGCATCGTCAGGGGCTGCATCGTTGATTATTTTTGACGTTTCATTTAGAGTGGGTATCAGTGAGTTTGCTGGTTTAATCTTTTGTATCTTTGCAGGTGGTTTTGCAATTTTCCTAATCTTTTGTTGTATTATAATTGTGTTAGCGTCGGCTGGCGGCTCTGACGTCTGAATGGTATATGTTTGTACAGAACCGTCCGGCGCTGCGTTGTTACTACGTGACAGAATAATTTTGTCTGGTGTTGTTATTTCAGACATATTGTTTATTAGGTTTTTGCTTGGAGTCGTCCTTCGAATAATTATTTTCTGTTTAGGTGAATCAGTTTTACTTTTGAAAGACGTTTTTGCTACGTCAAAGTTCAATATTTTCTCTTTCCCTGTAATGATGGTCTTGGTAGGCATAGGTTTATTGGTACTAAACTTCGCACTCGGCTCTTCTAGAATTTTTAATAACCTTGAAGATGAAGTTTCTATTTTAGTACTTTTACCATTGGTGTTTTCAATGTTGCTATCTTTAGATTTGAGAGTTAATTTTTGCTCTACAGTGTTGTGCATACCATCCAAGCCATTATTTTGTTTTACACTGAAAACACCCTTTTCGGATATTTCCTTATTATTGTTTACACTAGTAGATAAGTTATGATCCATATTAATTTTGTGGTCAATTGTTTCTGACATTTGGACCAGTGATTGAGCAGCGTTTAAGTTTTCACTTTTCTCTTGTTCTGTTTCAAAACGCATAATATTTTCGTTGTTAGAAATTAATAGAGATTTCTGTTGATGAAGTATTGATTCAGGTTCTACAATAGATTCTATAGGTTTGTCTTCCACAACCATTTCCTCAGGAACAATATCTTCCTGCATGATCTCATCGGGAATTGGTTTATCTGGCTTTATACTGCTAGTTGTTTTGCTTTGAATGGATGGTAAATTAATCAGAGTTTCAGCTATTTGTAGGTCAGATTCAGATGGAATACTTTCCACAATATTGCCCGCACTGTCAGTAACATCAACATTCATTTCTGTCTTTGTTTGGTCATCGATATCGTTAAGAGATGCTACATTACTTCCCTCTGGTAAATCAATATTATCTTCTGTGCCTACAGAATTATCTTCATTTGTTTTGAAGTCATTATTTAACACCTTGCTATGATCATCTGGAATCAATTCCACTGGCTCCTCGTACTTTACGACACTATCACTGTTATCTAAAAGACCTTCATTGAAACTGTGCTCTTGGTTAGATCCACTGTTGTCCTTATTATCATCTTCAAACAGATCTTCTGGCGGATCATCGCTGATAACCCTCGTCACTCTGTCGGCTTCTCTAGATACGCTCAATAAAGCGTCTACTGCTGACGCTGTAGATTCATTCATATATGGCTGGTAAGATTTTTGATCACTTCTCACAGGGAACTTAACCTCGGGCACAGAAGTTGTTACTTCTTCAATAAGCCCTTGATCCAAGTTATTGTCTTTAACCTCTTTCAAATTGTCTTCATCAACTTCACCCGCCATTTCATCAAGTACTTCTTCTTCTGTCACTGTTACTTCTATATTTTCAGATTTCATGACCATATCTGTATCGTGGGATTTGTCAAGTGCTACTTCATCAATGTGATCTTTATCTGGTTCTGGTTCCATTTCAATTACAATTCTTGTCTCTTCGTTGATTGACCCTGTTTCAACTCTGTCATCTCCATAGTCTTCAGCGTAACTTGTGGTTTGTATTTCAACTTTATTTGAAGCCTGATCCAGTATAGTTTCTTCAACATTTTCGAATTTGCTTACCCTATCATCATCATTATCTTCTGGTTTAATAGTATTTGTGAATCCTGTAGTTTCAGGCCTGTGTGTAATATTATCTGTGAAATCTGTTCGGTTTATAGAACTTTTAACAGGTTCAGGTATATCCATATTAACAGGTTTTATTTCCTGTGTAGGATATAGAACATCATGTAGTTGTCTATTTCCTTTTTCTGTCAGAGTAGGTGATTTAATAGATTGTGGGCTGACTTTACTAGGAACAGCCATGTCGGTGAATTGTCTAAAATCTGAAATGTCTCCGAAATTCTCGAAATTACCTTTTTCTTTTTCGCGAAGTTCAGCTTTCATTTTCTTAAGTTGAATTTTGGGCGCTAAACGAGCAACTTTCACATGCTCAATTGGAGGAGATTCTCTAGCCTCAGGCGAAGAAACAACTTCTGCACCATTAATATCATTTTCAGATATATCCATTCTTTCAACTGCATTTAATTGTTCTGCGACATATTTTCCAATTGCATCTTGGCTTCTAGAATGTCTACTTCGAAAAAATGTTTTCGTCTTAAAAATTGCTTTAGTCGGAGGTGTTTCAACAGGCGGCTTTTCAGCTTTTTCAGGCGAACTTTCTTGTTTGTCGGGAGATTTTACGATGGAAGGCTCAGGAAAATTTTCCTCGACCTTTAAGGGTTCGGGGCCGACGGTAATTCGGGAACAGTAGTCTTATTGAGTAATTCTGCTACTTCTCTGGCCATTTCATCGTCGTCTACACTTAGGCTCTTTGAATCTTCCTTACGTTTCGGATTCTTGACTCTGGGTATTTTACGACCTCCATCCACTTCCAGTGGCCAATCTTCATCTTCGCAAAACTCATATTTAGAATCACTTGAAGGGTCTGGTTTGTCACTTGAAGGGGAACTATTTAATTTCTTTTCAGTAGGTGATGACAGTTCAGGCATTAACGGTACACTGGATAGTTCCGCCGAAGTTGGCACTGCTGGTGATTCTGTGGCTTCTGGCACTTCAGGTGACTCAGCCATAACAGTAGTGGATTCATCATTAGATTCTTCGTCTCCATCGTCCCAGTCAGCCAAAAGACTGCTCTTAATTTCCTCATCAGTTTTCACCTTTTTAGTTTCAACACTTTCAACATTATTCGTTTCGACATCTGCCGTTCGTTTTTTAGTAGTACTTGGTGGTGACTTTTTAGGTTCTTTAACAGTTTTTTCTTTTCGTGGTTTACGAGCCTTTGGTGTTTTGCTTATTTCTGGAGTTGATTTGCTCGATGATTTTACAGGTAGTTTTTTTCTTACTGGTGATGGTGTGTAAGGTGTAAACGAAACACTGTGTGTTTTACTGTGTAAAATTAAGACATTTAGACGTACTGTTGTGAACGGACATGCGTGGCAGGAGTATATCCCAGAGCTTGATACACTTGGTGTGCTTGGTGCAGCTGATGTAGAAGCAGTGGGAGTTGAACATGATGGAACTGGTTCTTCTACTTTCTCTTTTTCTTCTTCCTCGCGTTCTTCACTACCCAGTCGTGTTTCGTCTTTATTATCTGATACTGGCTCAGCACTAGTAGAGGGTATAGGTTCAGTAGTTTCTGTAGAGGGTGTATCATCAGAGCTTGGTTTCGAGCCTTGTACTAGTATGTGTACTTTGTAATCGACTTTTTCTTTACCCTGTAACAATAATTAACAACATTAATATAATTTTCAATTGTCATCACCTAATATTTAAAGTTTTAAACTATTAATAGTGACTTAAACAAATACCTTTCTGAAAGGTGTTGAAATCCTAGATGGTTCAGCAGATCTCCCTCGACCACCCCTGCCTGAAAACAAAAAATATAAAAAATGATAATAAGGATTCTACTAATCGACAAATATTATACAATAATGAAATCTGTGACAGCAATTTACCTTTCTTACCAGAGCCCGGAGTTTTCTTCTGAGGGTCACCAAATATGCCTGCATAGCTTTCTTTTTTCTTTTCTTGGAACTCATCTCTTGTTAGAATTTCTATATCACCACCAACTGCGGTCTCAGCCCGGATAACGTCTTCTGGAAACTTCTCCATATGCCCGCGTTTCGTTCTAAACATATCTGGAGATGATAAAACATATTTTAGTATTCAGAGTATATGTTATAAATAAAAATCATCTTTGTAAACATGAAAAGTACTTACACAGGCCTTTGTTGATGAATTCATTTTTGCGACTGCATTCATATTTGAAAATTGAACTGGCATTTTTCACATATTCACTGGAAACAAGAGATTTTAATATTATTTTAGATTTTAGAAATATTAATTTACATAAATAAACAAGTCAGGTGAATTAAGAAACCTAATAATTTGGACTTGATTAAACTTAATATTAACGTCCACAACCTTAAGACCTATAAGTGGCCACTGCTGAAACCAGAACTGGTAAGTACAACAAGCCTTTTTCTTACCGACTTTTCAATTCAGCAGGTTCTTCTTATATTATACTATTTATGCTATACTATGTAGAATTGTTAAGGACAAGCAAGTAGCAAAAATAGTGAAGAACTATTGAGTCAAACCATCAGGTTACCATACCCAAAGTACTGTCAACATAACCGTGTTGAACATGATTCTAATTAGACTTGTTCTCCTAACCAAAATTTTGTATTTTATAACTCAGATGATATCTAG